>NC_081318.1:49765198-50067376 GCF_026419965.1 Kogia breviceps
TTCAAGGATTGTGCCGGAAGCAGAGAAGATGATTGAGGGATGGAGAGCCAAGCTCAGCTACCATCCCAAGTGTAAATTATCAGAGAGCTTCTTGCAAATATTTAAAAGAGCAGGTTTATTCTAACTGCTAGTCCCAAATTATCATGGACCACAGAGTCTACATTTCTTTGTCCCATTTTCTGGTCCTTCTGTGTTTTACTCCTGCTGTGGGTATTTTATGCAACTCACCATTAGCTGGCATGCCTGTGTTGAGATGCAGGTGGTCTTCTGTACCCACGGATACAGAGGACCAACTGTACTCACTGCTCTACATCATTTTATATAAGGGACTTGAGCATCTTCAGATTATGGTATCTGAGGGGGCTCCTGGAACAAATCCCCCGTGGATACCAAGGGATAACTGTATACTATTAGTTAGTATTTATGAGCACTTGCTGAATACAGGTTCTGCATTAGGCGAAACAGCAGATAAAGGACTGAATCAGAGATGGGCTCTTTAGACTCAAGAAACACATTATCTAGTAGATGAGATAAGACTGCCTCTGAATAAATTTGCTCCTTACTTGGGGTTCCCAAGGAAGAATTCACTAGTTTATATTTGTTCATGTGATTAAGGCAGTGATTTGCTAGTAAATTTTAACAACCAGCTCTCAGCATAGGGGGAAGGGGTGTGAGGGGAAGCTGCGTATATATACGTGTGCATGGGTTTATTGGAAATTTTACTGATTTGAAGGATGCATAGCACATAATAAAAATAAAATGAGTAAAAATAAATAAAAAATAAAAAAATAAAAACACAAATAAAAATAAAATGAGTAAAACTACTGTAATGCCACATACTGAGAGGCTTTGCCAATTTTTCATGAACTCTTGTGTCCATCACCATCCTGGGTTGCAAGTGATGAATGAAGTGTAGTTCTGACACAAATAGTGGTTGATATTTTCATTTACATTAATGAGTAAGACAGAAGTGGAAAACAAAGACATATGTCAGCACTATATTCGTTCGTTAATGACATGAGTGACTTCTGTGCTCAACCAGATAATGGTTTTCGAATACTGGAAGAATAGTTCCTCAAAGTTTTGTGGTAGTCACAATGTAACAGCTATAGACACAGCACACTTATAAGCGTAATCTGCATTATTAATTTCTTCTCCAACCCTTTCTTAAGTCTGGATAGTCCATGAAACAATAAACCAAGTGCTGATCTGCAGTATTTGCTGATTTCCATGGTGTAAATACAGCTGCCATGGTCAGTTTCAAGCTGCCAAGATGATGTTACTGAATTCAGAACTGGGATAAGACACAGACTAGCCCACCACTGTATAGCATTTCTGCCATACAGATCCAACAGATGTAAATAACCTCAATAGCACAGATAATAGTAAAATAATTAGGAGTTGATGAATTTGAGTATTTATTATTTTTGTTTTTAATATAATTATTTTACTGCAGGTGTTTCATAAGTTTTCTTCCTAAGTAAGTCCCAGTGGGTCCTCACAGATCTGCCCCATCCTCTTCAGAGGCCACCTTTCAACAAGTGTTAGCTGAGAGCAAAAGCAGATTTGTGGTGCTGCATCCCTTGCCGAGCAGCATCTTCTCACATCTGACCCTCCCTGGATGCCCCAGGTGTCTCCCAGTGATGTATCCTCCAGGAAGGGGGTCTGCTGCTTCCTTAAAGGCAGCATTTTCCTAGGGCCTCTGGAGGGCTTTGTTCCTGAGCAGTAGTTTAGCATATATATATATATATATATGTATATATACTTTTTTTTTTTTTTTTTTGCGGTATGCGGGCCTCTCACCGTTGTGGCCTATCCCGTTGCGGAGCACAGGCTCCGGACGCGCAGGCTCAGCGGCCATGGCTCACGGGCCTAGCTGCTCCGGGGCATGTGGGATCTTCCCGGACAGGGGCACGAACCCGTGTCCCCTGAATCGGCAGGTGGACTCTCAACGACTGCGCCACCAGGGAAGCCCGTGGCATATATTTTTATTCTAGAGTATTTTTCTTCTTCCTCTCCTCTCCTTCCCACCTCTTCATCACAAAATTGTATTATATGCCTAATTCTTTTGGAAAAGAGAGATCAGCCTTAATATCATTTCAAATTTGGACCGTTCTCCTAAGTGGTTATGTTCTTCTCTGAAATACTTGAGAGCAGAGCTGGAAGAGGTGGAGCCTGGGGGAGGGCTGCAGGGAGGGGTGGAGCCTGGGTTAGCCGCATCACAAGCACATGTCTGGGACAGAGTCCAGGGCCTCCTGCCAGCTCCCTGCCAACCCCTGATCACTCCCACCTGACCCCACCCCCACCCCCAGCTTTTTTCACGCATCACCCGAGCAATTACTTAAAATGCAGGTTCCTGGGCCCCGCCCCACACCTTCTGCATTTCTGGGGTTGGGACCCAGGAGTTTGCTTTTCAACAAGCTCCCCAGTCATTTTCACACATGTTCAAAATAGACCCTGTGCCTGGAGACAATCTGACTTCCGGTTTCTTTGTAATTTGGGAGTTTTTCACGTGGCAGGTGAAGATGGCTCTGATTGGTTTTCTAAGAATCAGGAACCTTCAGGATTGGTGAGAAATTAATAGTACAGAATGATGGAGCAATTCTATTTACAGGCCAAAATAGCAGATAACAGTAAGAAAAGCTGGCCTAAGTGACAGGAGAAGGCAATAATCAATATCGTAACATACAACAATAATGCAGCTGGTCCCATAAAGCACTCCCACCCAGAACTGCCTATTGCATACTTAGTGTCCTGTTGTAATGATGTCCACAGAATGCAATGTGCATTAACCAGGGCAAAGCCTCTTCAATGCTGAATATTCTGCCACGTTGCAGGTACATTTATTTTGTTTGAAAGAAGGATGGTCCTGTTGCCAAGCCATCAGATGGTAAAAAGAGATATATTTGATGGATAATAAAAAAGGGTCTGCCACAGCCTCACAAAATATGTTTCTAATGTAAATGCATCTAGTACGTGCAATTTATACCTCTGATGTGCAGATACCTGCAGAGAAAGGCAAGTCAGTCCTCAAGGAGTCATGGAGGGTGGGTCAGGAGTGTGGCCGGAGAGAAGACCATTAATTTTAACAATAACAAACAACAACAAAAATCCCACTCGGCAAACATCACTCACTTTTTCTCAGCCTGTTCCTGTGATACAGATTGACAGCCCTTTTAATATGAAATAAATCAGGCAGGAGAGGGAGTGTCTGGAAGAACATACAGATTGAAGGCTGACTGACAGAATGCCCCCAAACACGCTCTGTTTGCATTTGCCTTTGTAGCAGCTAACTTGAAAGGATGTCAGGTGCTTTGAAAAGCTGTGAGGATGCGTTTTGAACCTGGAGGACGAGTGTGATGTGCTTACGGGGCGGGGGGGTGGGGGTGGGCCTTAGACGCTGGAGCCCTGCTGTGCACCTGCAGGAATGCAGAGCAAGCAGACCCTGCAGGTGCAAGTGGCCTTTTCAATTTCCCTCCCACATCTTGGGGTAGAAAGGCATTTTGTCTCGTATCTGGTTTCATACTTAGTTAGGACCAACCAGCTGTCCCAAGCCAGTGTGCTCACACTGAAGCATTAGGGTCTAGTCACTTCTCACCAAGAAAACTGCCTGGTAATGAGCCTCATCACCTTTCAAGTTGTGCGGTCAGTGGACGTCCCTGTCAAGCACACCCCCGCCTTGGTCCAGCCTTCAAGGTGCTGACGTCCCTTTGGTTAGCTGTCTCCTTGGATTTCCTGGACTGTCCAGTGTTTGCAGTTATCCTGCAAAGCAATACTGGTACCCATCAGTCATGAGACACCCAAAGTCAGTTTCAACATCTCCTATGGCCCAGGGGGAAGTATTTCTGCTCTAAGGCAAGAAAATGCTTGCAAGGTATGGGGTGAGTTGGGATTACGGGTGGAGGAAAAATAAGAGAACAAGGCAGGAGGCAAACACAGAAAAAGTAAGCAATGCTGGAGGCGTGTCTCTATTCCCGACCAAGCCCCACGCACGCCCTCCTCAGCACCTTTTCCCTCTTCTGAGGGAAGACACTGCCCAGCCTTCACACCCATTGAGTATCAAATCCACAGGCTTACTCAACTAACCTGGCTTTGTAATCATTCAGCCAATAGTAGCTGAGCATCTGTGAAGCGCTGGTCACTGTCCAGGACGCTAGAGCTACAGTGATAACTAACTACTTCAGACAAAGCTGCTCCCCTCATGGAGGAGAGAGGAAACACAAAATGCTAAGTCACTGAGCTGGAAATGGTCTCCAGAGCCTCCACATGGGACTGAAACACCTGCTTAGAGCACCCACTTCATGGGGCTCTGGTGAAGACGACAGGAGATGAGGCAGTGCACGCAAATGTTTTACACGGTTGGTGCCTGGCACAAGTCAGCACTCAAGAAATGTTAACTGCTACTATTATTTTCAAAGACTTGGGGTCATTATCAGGTGGGATGGGAATATTGAGTCAGTTTCTCAGGGCCCTCTGAGCCAGTGTGCCCGAGTCCCTATGATGTCGGGCACCAAAAGCGTTCTAGTACAATTATAAAGAAATGATTTTCCCAGCAATTAATCAGCGGTATAAGATTGCCAATACAGGGCTTCCCTGGTGGCGCAGTGGTTGAAAGTCCGCCTGCTGATGCAGGGGACACGGGTTCGTGCCCCGGTCCGGGAAGATCCCACATGCCGCAGAGCGGCTGGGCCCGTGAGGCATGGCCGCTGAGCCTGCGCGTCCGGAGCCTGTGCTCCACAACGGGAGAGGCCGCAACAGTGAGAGGCCCACGTACCGCAAAAAACAAACAAAAAGATTGCCAATACATATCATTGCCACATTATGACACACTGCTTCACACAATCAGAATGCAGAGTAGAGAGGGGGCCATTTGTAGCTGATCTGATTCAACTCAAATCAGCTCAATCAATTGAAAGTCAGTGGGCGTTTTGCCTGAATAAAGGTCAAGACCAATTATCGAAAGGCGTAACAGAACAAGGGGATGTTTTTGAAGATATTAGATCTTATAGTAATTTTTCACAGTAGCACTTCTATAATACAGGAAATACATTGTTCATAAAGGTTTTCTGTCTAGTCCTTTATTTCAAGAGAGTCTGTCTGCATCTTTTTTTTTTTTTTCTTTTTTTGGACAGATGTAGGAATAGGGTAAAAAGTACAAAATGGCTAAGATATGTATCTAAAGCTGAAATGGGGTAATAAGAAGACAAAGACTTTTCACCAACTATCAATTATGTTATTAACTTGTATTATCTGTTCCTCTCCAGTAGCCAGATACAAGGCAGATACTGGAAAGCTCCATAGACTAATTTTAGCCATCAGATTTCTCCTCCATCTTATAAGTCTACATGTGCTTTGGAGAATGCAACTGAATCATAACACTGGCTTAAACATGTTTTAATTTGGATAATAATATCTACCAGTAAAAAAATAGTTATTCTGTATATTTCAGAGCTGACATTGTCTATGAACTGCTTGCTGGTTTTGAATCATCTGCGGATCTACTCCCTTCGAGTCCCTTCAAAATGTCAGTAAGCAACGAGAGGAAAAGGCTAACTTCAACCCACCCGTGATCTTTCACAGTGGATCTTTCACCAGCTACTGCATCTTTTCCTCTCCAGTCTCTGAGCCTGTTTTGTACCTGCTGGCTCATCACCACCAAGATTTTCAATAGCTCCTACAGAATCATTTGAATTTTGAAACATCTTGGTCAAAAGACATTTATAAAAATATTTCACATGTCTGACCTGGTAAGTATACTTTCAATATGGAGGGAACAAAAAGCAAAAATACTTGGTAGACTATAAATAATTTGAGAGCAGAAGTCATATCTTTTATTCTTCATACCCTTCACCATGTCCTGAACTTATGAATTCTCCAATAAATAAGTGCTCTGTAATTGGTAAATTGCCAAGAAGTTAAATTGCTTTGTCTAGACAGAGAGGATTGATTTAGGCTGTGTGAGTCAAGCTGATGAAGTTACAGTTCAGATTCTATGCACAAGTGGTAAGTAATAATAGTTCCTGACATCAAAGCTTGTATATAATCTACAACAGGTCTTTAACTGGTCAAAAAGAATCAACTGAAGCTTTGCAGTAAGAGTAAGAGGTTCTTGAAATTTTCCCAAGATACAAAGTTAGGGAGAGGGCATGTTTTGTACAACAGACTTGTGGCTTTAATCAGTTTAGAGAGGGGTTTGCTAGTTGATAAGAAGGTATAGTAGCCCAGGGTCCGAGAAAAATGGAGTCTGAGGCAAAAGCTTGCGTGCTGAGACTTTGCTAGGAGGTGCAATCCCAGGAAAGCAAAAGTGAGGGAAAGGGGAATAAGTCAGGGAAGGAGATGAGATATCAAGCTGGGCTCCACTGAAGTACACACACAACTAACCACTCAGTGGAACAGATAGTCTTCAGAGAGGCCATGTGAATGACTGCATCCCAGGCAGTCTGCTGGGGCTGGGTCAGGAAGAATCTTTTATCCATTGACTCCTGCACCTCAGTGGTCAAAGTTTTGTTTCCCAGGGTATTAACCCCACGTGAAGGGGGAGTAATTTTATGTATCAACTTGGAGAATGTTTTTGTTTCTTTTTTCTTTTTTTTTTTTTGGTCACACTGCTTGTGGGATCTTAGTTCCCAGACCAGGGGTTGAACCTGGTCCCTCAGCAGTGAGAGCCCTGAGTCCTAACCACAGGACCGCCAGGGAATTCCCAACGTGGAGAGTGGTTTTGGATGCAACTAACATTTAAATCAGTAACAGCCTGCTGGCCTTCAGACTGGAACTGCACCGTCAGCTCTCTGGGTCTTGAGCCTGTCTTGGATCAGCCCACACAGAGATTTTGGATTCGCCAGCCTCCATAATCAGATGAGCCAATTCGTTTATCTCTCTCTCTCTCTCTCTCTCTCTCTCTCTCTCTTTCTCTCACACTCACACACACACACACACACACACACACACACACTTTCACACCCATATCCCACTGGTTGTTTCTCTTGAATACCCAGACGAACACACCCCTGTATTTCCAAGCTGCAAAGACGCAGATTGGGGTTCCAAATAGTATCACGCATCAGTGTCCACAGGGCAGCTCTTGGACAGGCATGAGGCAGGCACTGCTGGTTACGTCCATAAAAGACAGTCACTGTGGCAACCCAGGCAAAACAAGTGGCCAAGCGCTGGGAGATAGTTCAGGCAAAAAGATCTGAGGTGATGCCTAAGGATAGTGGAATGATGTGGAGAGAAATACCTAGGCCAGGTTCTGATTCTAGAAAGGTATGTTTACAAAGCTTCTTAGAGTGGCCTTACGGATAAAGTGAGGAAATGTGTACTCATTTACAGTGGGGTAAATTTTCAAATAACAAGACAACATATAGTCAAAGAGTACCCATGGTTTAAAGCCACTCTCTAGATGTCTGACTTTGACACAGTTATTTAACTCCTTTAGTTCTTGGTTTATTGGTTTTTAAAGTGAGAGCATTGGATTGATGATGTCCAAGCCTTCTTTCGGCTCTAAAACTTCTCTTTTTTCTCTATGATTTGGACAAAAATGTAGAAATTTAAAAATTATACAAATCTGATGCAGTAAATGTCAGAATCAGAATTTTTAAATGTTTCATTAATAGAAATAAAGGACCAAAATCAATATGATGAAATTTAGCATAACTAAATGTCAAGTCCAACAGTTGGGTCCAAGCAATCTTTTTCACAAATGTGGATTAGGGGAGATCTGGGGCTTGAGAGTCATTTGTGTTAAACAACAACAACAGCCAACCTTGGGATTTGTGTTGACCCAAAGTCTAATGAATCAACTATTAAATAAGCATGTACTTATTGGGGTTCCTTCACTGAAAGAGAGGTTGGGTAAGATGGATCAGAGGAACTCTGATGATCTGTCTGAAGATTCCAAGCTTCATTCACACTTATCTCTTCCCCTTAGCCTTTGTCTCAGTACAATCAGATTGTGGCACGGGGCACAGTCACCACAAGGTCAAGTGCTCCTCTAGGATTTCAGTGGGATGACTGAATGGCACAAGGTCACTCAGAGAGCCTCCCAGCTTTTCCTCCTCCTCACGCTCAAAGGGCCATTGTTCTGGATTGTGGCTCCCCTGCCTGGTATATAAAGTCACCTAAACACAAAACTCATAGCCAGAAGGCAGCTTCGGGAATCCTCACTCAGCTCTTCAAGAGTTATAGGCATTAAAAGGTGGTCCCCTGGAGTGCTCCACCACTCTGTCGACTGGTACCAAATCTATCTTAAAGTTGGAAATATGATCTAGGTGGGGATAGGCTGTGATTTATTGCCATCCAAGTACTATAGGGCACACTTCTTAAAGCAACCGTTGTAAATTATTTGTGGCTAATTCTGCTGGTGGATGGAGGGCATGGTATATTCTCAAGTACAAGAGCCCAGCTTGTATCTAATAATTGTTATATCTTCTCTGAAATTTACTGCCGATGTCTCAATTTTAACAATTTAAATAACAAGCTTAACCAAGTGGAACGACGCTCAGGCAGGCTGGCACTCTTGATGAAAGCAGGACAACTCTTAATGTCTGAGTGCATTTTTACTCTTGACATGAACAGTGACACACAGAGATGAAATCTGGTTAAAGCGACAGCCTTCTCAACACCCTGACAGCTTCTTAGGCTAAGCAAAACAATTTCAAGAGACTGCACGCATATACTTGTTAACTTTACTCCGGTGGACTGATTAGGGACAATGCTTATGAATATGATAATAAGAGGTGGGAGCTGGAAAGGTAAGCTAAAGGGGCTGGGTAATTGGCATGCTGCTTTCTTCATTTCTAATGGACCGCTCTGTAGCCTTAATCTTTGGGTGCATCAGTTAGTTTAGAAAACAGGTGGATCTCCTCCATGCACCAAGTATTACTGATGAGCGCATGTTTTTAGTTTACTTGCTGTTGAACTGCTGTTGATACTGTGAGTGGTTAGAGATGATTTCCTGTAGATTATATTCTCATTATACCCTTTCGATGCTCTTTACTCCATCCCCTGAAAAATTCCCCCAATTTCAAAAGATGTTTCATGCCCAAAGTTACATATCACATGCAAATCGAGGCCTATTTTGAATATTTGTGCCCTTGGCAGTCCTAACACAAGGCCGTGCTGAGAACTTGCAACATAACTAGTAGAATTTCTCCCAAATTGCAGGGTCTTATAAAAGAGTGAAGAGACTACCCTGTGAGCTGAAAGCCCTTGTAAAAGTCACTTAACCTTCCTGGACCATTGTTTCCTCTTCAGTAAAGCAAAAAAATGGATCATAATACCAACTTCCTTCTAGCTCCACTGTCCCATGATCTTATGCTCCTATTCTCAGGGCAGTTAAAACTAATTCAAATTCACTTGCATTATTTTAAGCTAAATATTGAAAGTCTTAATAGGGTACCACCACTTTATCAAACAGTTTGGCAGTCTCTAAAAAAGTTAAACGTACACCCACCATATGACCCAGCCAATGCACTTCTACGTATTTACCCAAGAAAAATGAAACCCGAGGTCTACATAGTCTTGGGCACAAATGCTCATTGCATCTTTATTTGTAATACAGGCAAAGCTCATTTTATTGTGCTTTGCATTATTGCACTTTGCAGATATTGCGTCTTTTACAAATTTAAGGCTTGTGGCAATCCTGTGTCAAACAAATCTATCAGTGCCACTTTTCCAACAGCATTTGCTGACTTCGTGTCTCCATGTCTTACATTTTGGTAATTCTCACAATATTTCAAACTTTTTCTTTATTATTATATTTGCTATGGTGATCTGTGATCAGTAACCTTTGAGGTTACTATTACAAAAAGACTTACGACTTGCTGAAGGCTCAGATGATAGCATTTTTTTTAGCAATAAAGTGTTTTTTAAATAAGGTATGTACATTGTTTTTTTAGACATAATGCTATTGCACACTTAATGGACTCCAGCAAAGTGTAAACATAACTTTTATATGCATTGGGAAACAAAAAAATTCATATGACTCACTTTATCCCAACATTCACTTTATTCCAGTGATCTGGAACCAAACCTGCAATATCTCCAAGGTATGCCTATAGCCCCAAACTGGAAACAACCCAAATATCCATCAACAGGTGAATGGATAAATAAATTGTGCTCTATCCATACGATGGGATACTACTCAGCAATAAAAAGGAATGAATTGCTGATCCACTCAATGACACAGATGAATCTCAAAATAATGTATGCTGAACACAAAGTGTATATACAGTATAATACCATTTATATAAAACTCCAGGAAATCCAAACTATAGTGGTAAAGAGCAGATCAGCGGTTGGCTGGGGAAAGGGTGGCGAGGGCATGAGGGAGGGATTACAAAGGGTCACAGGAAACTTTTGCGGTGATGGATACATTTACTATCATGATTGTGATGATGGTTCCATGGGTGCATATATATGTCAAAACTTTCAAAGTGTATACTTTAAGTATGTGCAGTTTATTGTGTGCCAATTACATCTCAATAAAGCAGTTTTTAGAAACAAAAAGTCTAAATATTATGCATATACCTTAATCCCAACTCTAAGACATTATCACAAAGAATCAGAAATGTGTGCTAAGATGTAGAGTATCAGGGCATTCACTGCAGCACTCTTCATATACATATATGGAAACAGCCTAAATGTCTAAAAGAAGATAATTTATTAGGTAAAGTGTGGCACATGTGTCAGGATGTGATACAGCCATTAAAAAGTCATACTGCAGACAAAATATTTATTGTCATGAAAAAATGTGATCTATTTCTACATAAAAATAAGCAAAGCACAAAACAACATGTATAGTGTAATGGTGCTATATTAAAAGTCTATGTTGGAGTTTGATAATTAATCACACTTCTCTCATTCCCTCAGAATTAGAAACCAACTGAGAAATGGACTAACGAGTCGGACAGATGAAGAGCAAAACACCAGCTTTGTTACTAAGAGTTCTGATTGGGAAAATGTAGCTTAGAGCTAAGGCAAAGTGGGCTTCCTACTCTTTTCCTCTGTGAACTATCCTGACCCACTAAGCTCCTTCCTGCAGGGAAGGGCCAGCCCTGTAAGCCTGTCCCTGGGAAGTGCCTCTCAATCCCAGGCCACGGGCAAGTTGGGCAGGGCTGTCTGACACGTTGCAGGTGGTTAGCAACCCTAGTCTCACCCATTAGATACCATACTATCCCCCAAGCAGTGTGACAACAAAGAACCTTCCCCACATATTTCTAAATTCTCCCCCAAACAAGGGTAGTGGGGCTGCCCAGCTGAAAGCCACCAGAGGTATTGAGGATAAGCTCATATGAGATCCTTGAATATCAGAGTGGAAGGGGAATGCTTAAATAATTTCCCTTATCTGTTTCCCACCCCAATAATTCCTCTTCCCATGAGTGTAGGGGAGTAAGTGAGGCAGCAGAGGGAAAGGCGGAAGTACTCTGCCTAATACTTCTTTAGGGATGGAGTTTCAATCTAATTGTCCCAGATGAAAACACAAGGAGAAAAAAAGGAATGTTTCCCCTTGCAATCTACATGTCTCTATAATGGTAAAGAAAATCATCTGGAAGGACATATACCGTGCTGCCATAATGGCCACTTGCTTGGTGGGGTAGCGGGACTGAGAGAAACAGGAAGGACTGTAGGTGATTATTTTTCTTTGGCTCTTTGTATTTTTGGTTTTCCAAGTTTTCTGAATATTTGACTCTTGCTACTGGGGAGGGAAGGGAAGAGAAGCCCCTTTTTAAAATTAAAAAAAAAAAAAAGTAAACTACAAGGAAGGAGAATGCCTGAGCTTTCCAGAGTGGCAGTGCTGGGTAGTATTTGACCTGAGACCCCTCTCCCTGCTTCATTCTTCCTGGGTCATTGTCATATGTTATGTGAAGATGCCATTTGGGGACACGTTGCCCAACATCTGTTAACAGTATTGCCCTGGAAGTGTCCAAAGTGCTCCGTCAACAGGATTAGATTCTGCTTTTACCTTTCCTTAGCTGATGAAGAGTGTGGCATGAAATGACTTTTTCTAGAATAGCTGCCACTTAGCATTCCCAGGGATCAACATTCAGGCATGCCCTGGATCAGTCTTCTCAAATTGACCAAACTAACGTCTCATGGGCTTCAATCTATTACAAAAACTAAAGTCACAAAAAATTGTAGATATTTGAAGAGCTCAAGTTGGCGACATCAAAAACTACAATGCAATGTCATAGTGCTGTCCATAATATGATGACATGATTTGTAAGATATTCATTTATAAAGCTCTATCAGTAGCTTTGTCCTATAACAGGAAACAAAGTTGTGTGAAAGCCATCTGTACCTCTACCCACAGCCTCATTTGAAGAGACGCCAAAAGTCTAGGCTGAGGCCCTCTTTGCATGCACGGCTGGCCCTCACAATCCCTTCACACTCCATCGTGCCCCAGTGTTCTCCCAGAGGCAAACTCCAGCTATCATCACAGACTCAGTCCCGATGACAAGCCCAGCACTTGGAATGGCAGAGATTCCAAAGAAAAGGTGGGGCACATTGCTAACAATGCAGCCTAGCAGTGTGGGAGACCCTCCCGCCGCCAAGTCCCCTGACCACCACCCTCCTACACACACACAATCACCTACCAATTCAGAATTTTTGCAATCAGAAAAATAAACGTTTCTTTAAATTAATGGCTTTTCCATTTGTGGTTGTAGCCAGTCCCACAGAGACAATCTGAAACTATCCAAGGTCTAAAAACAGTCTTCATAAAGTGTTGCTCTTAGAAATTCTGGCCAGCTTACCCCACAGGGACCTCACTGGCTCTGGGCTCCTTTGAGTCTTCTGCGAAAATGTTTCACCCAAAGAGAGACTCTTCTTATTGAAAGGGTTGAAGCCCAGCCTCATTTGCTGGTGTGCTGCCTGAGTTTCTGTCACCTAAGTCATTGACACCTTCTCCCTGAGCCATGTGCTTCAAAATGCCTGACCCCAGGGAGTCAGGCAGAAAAAAAGGTAAAAACCCCACACTGAATTCTGCCGGGCAAGCACTAGGCAACCAGAGCACTATATTCTGGATCCAAGCCTCGGGTTGGCTGGAGAGAACCTTGGAGCCAGAAGTAGGTTGGGGATGCATAGATGCTGGGAACTACATTCAGGAATTTGCCAAGATTTTCTACACCAATCTATGGTAAGTGATATATTTTATATTGTGATCCAGTACACCTATAGCTGCAAGTGGACGCAGATATAAACGTATAACTGAAACCAGCTCCTAGAATTCAGCCCCACTAACTGCTGCTAAGGAATAGCCATTTAATAACCATTTAATGAACAAAGAAAAACCAAACCTTAGTGAAACAATACGTACCATCACCAGGTGCAATGCACTCTGATATTTTCTATTCTGTTCTAGTCTCCATTTCTTAAAAAGGTAACAAGTCACAATCCACTAAAATTGATGTCACCACCACTAACAGCCTTGTTCTGATAGGACTTCTGTGCACTGCCTGTCCCTCACTGAAGATTACTGAAACTTGTCATGTGGGGAAGCAGGGGCTTGGGGACATTGGAGGCAAGCAGGATGACACTGGGATGTAACCAGGTCGGGCAGAGAAAGACTGTTGGAGGGCAGGGGGGCTGCGATGCTGGCTGAGGGCGAAGGCACTACTCTCTGGGTGAGACCTATGTCTCGTCTCCCCGCCCCAGTCCACACACTGCCACCGTCCCCTCATAGGAAACCATTCTTCACACCCAGGAAGATTTTGCAAATGGAGTTGGAAGTCAGGCTGGCTTCACTTAGGTTATCACTTGAAGGACCAGGAAGGGGAAAAACAAGGGTTGTTTAAGCTGCTGGGGAAATCACGGAGCAACCTGGTAAATGAGAAATCTACTCAGACCCACAGGGAGCACAAAAGTGAGGAATTAAACAACTTTGTAAATAAAGGGATCATTACTCTCGATGCATTAATACACACTCAAGACCTATTGAAAACTTCCCATTTCAAGGTGAATGAAGAGCATTAGCTGCTCATTCCGCAAGCTGGATGGGCTGTTTCCACAGCCCAGTGCTGGGGGTCTGAGGCCTGGGTCAGCAGGGGCTGGCCCAGGAGGTGTGCTGGTGGAGCAAGATCGGGGACCCAGGAGGGGATGGTCCCTGCATTTCTGCTATGGTGAAGGTTGTAACCACAGCCCCGTTTTTCACTGAAGGAATGTGCCCATTGCACACCTGATGAAGTTGGGAGGAAAGTTCTACGCCAGTGCATCTGCCTCCTCCAAGCTTCATTATGATTCACCAAATAAGCATAATTGCCCTGTGTTGAAGAGGTGCTGGGAACAGGGGCACTGCTGGTAATTGCCTAATGGGCAGGCGAAATGAGGTGTGAGGCACATTGGTGTGAAAACAGCAATAGCCACAAGTTTATTAACACTGAAAATTAAAATAAGCTCGGCCCCAGCCAGGCAGTCCTTGCTGAAATGAATCCCATTATCCCTCTAATAGCTGCACAGGGCTCAACTGGATGCCACCCAGTGGGTAGAGAGGCCTCAATACAGGTCACCTCTCTGCCAGCTTCGGGACTGTCACTGAGGAAACACAAACACCCCCCGCCTCCCCTCCAGCTCCACTTAAATCCAAGGGCAGGTGCTTGAGGAGCTGTGAAAGACGGAAGCCAATGAGAATTATATGCCGTTTTGATGTGGGTGCCTTTTTAAATAGTTGCTGATTGGCATTTGCGAAGACATACTGTAGGGTTCTGGAACAGAATGTTACCAGGTCCACTAGAGGGAAGTCAGGGGCCCTGCCTGGGGCTCAGCAACTCGCCTTGCCTTCTTTTTTGCACCTTGATCATACTATCAAATATTTATAGATGCCCAGTGCTAGGAGAGTTGCCCTTGACCTCGAGCACATTCAATCTATGAAGGAAACAAGGGTCTCCGGGTAAAATAATCAGAAAGCAATCAGTGAAAGCTGCAGCCCAGAGCCTAATGAAAATGCAGAGAAAGGGAAGCTGGGGCTGTCTGAGGGCTCCCGGAGGACATGCAGCGTAGGTAAAGGAAAAAGGCAGAGGGAACTGCATGAACAGAACGTACAGACTCGAGGCATTTGGAGGAAAGGGAGGCGGCGGACCAGGGAGAAGGCAGGCTCTGAGCTAGGAACTAGTAGACAGTAAGCTTGGGTGGGTAAAGAGTGACGCAGGGAAAGCCAAGTGTGGAGTTTGGACTTAATGCTAGATTTAAAGTGAATCCTGTAGGTTTCAGAAAAGAGGAATCGTGGAATTAAAGAATTTAAATGACTCTACATTAAATTCACTTTATGTTTTTAAAAATACATTTGGATTTTAAATTTTGATTCGCTTTAAATTTCATGAATTTCACTCACTTTATAGTCACAGCCACTTACTTCAAATGGGCCTTCGGTGCTTCCCAGCGATAAAACTCTACTTCCCTGGTCCATTCACTCCCCTAGTTGCTGAGTGACAGTTGTGCACTTTTTTTCTCTCTTCTCAAATGCCGCCAGCCGCGGCGGGTCCTCAAAGTGCAGCAACAATCGACGAGACGGGGTAGGGAACTGAACGCACCAAGGTATGGGATCAGCAAGGCAAGTTTAACAACAAAGCGTAGCCGTATATATACCCCTAAAGCAGGGAATTTGCTTAGTCATGTCTTATCGGCATCAGCTGGTTGATTGGCTTCTCAGCTTAGTCACGCCTTATCGGCATCAGCTGGTTGATTGGCTTCTCGGCTTCTCCCTCAAAGGCACCAATTTCCCCTCCAGGGTTGCTTTTCCTAGCTTTAGGGAACAACCAGGGACTCCCAGTAACTGAGCAGGTCCCTGGAGCGATTTGGCCAAAGGCCATCTCCCTTTTTACGTTCATACCATAAAGTCCAGGATGCATACCAAGGAGAGTACAATCGGGCCCTGAGGCTTATGAGGGTCTTAATGGTGCCTTCCTCAAAAGGCAATGCTCGCCACACTCAAACATTCAGCACTTCTGCTGGCATCCTGCTCTCAGCTGCTGACCTTGCCTCCTACTCCTACCCCTCCCACCTCTACCCACTGGCCTGCCTGTGCCCCCAAGCTCTGGTCGCTCCCATTTCGTCCCGTGGACCTTCCTGCTCCAACAGAGGGTGCCCCTCACCTGTGTGCCAGATCGGCCGGCCCCGTCTGCTACTCAAGGTCACTCCTCCGCAACTTATTCCCTCCCACTGCCATTAGCATACAAACCTGCAGCAATTTCTCTCTTCTTAAAGAAACAAACAAACATTTATCGCTCTCACGTTTTAGCTATTGTCCATTTCTCTGCTCCCCTTCTGCAGGATGATTCCTCAAAAGAGCTGTCTGCACTGGCACGCTGCATGGCCTCTCCCCCCACATCCCCTCTTGAACCCACTCCAATCAGGCTTGGCCCCGTCCCTCCACCATATTGCTCTTGTCACCGATGACCTCTATGCTGCTGAATGCAATGGTCAACCCTCCATTCTCCTCTTATTTGAGCTCTCAGCAGCTTTCTTCACTTGGCTCCCAGGACACTGCCCCTCCTCAGTCTCCAGCTGGTTTCTTCCCTTTTTTTCAACTTCTAAAAATTATAGTGCCCCAGGGCCCAGTCCTTGGACCTCATCTCTCTCTAAACTATACCCGTAGTTGGTCTCATCCAGTCTCATGGTTGTAAACACCATCTATATGCTAACAAGTCCCAAATTTATATCTCCAGTGCAGACCACTCCAGACTCCAGAGAGATCTCTACTTGGATGTCGAACAGGCATCTCAAATTTAATATTTCCAAAAACAAACTCCTGGGTCCTGGCCCACCTCCCACTGCTGCATGACACACATATGCATCACCTCCTCCTCCCGCAGGCTTCTCAATGCATGTCCTTTGCTCAGGACCAAAACCTTAGTCCTCCTTGACCACGCGTTCCAGTCCATTAGCAAATCCAGTTGACTCTGTTTTCAAACTCTATCCAGACTCTGACCACTTCTCACCACCTCCACTGCCATCTCTCAGCTCCAAACCACCATCTGCCGCAGCCTCTTGCCTGGTCTCCCGCCTCCACCCTTGCTGCCATACCAGCTTGACACAGCAGCCAGAGTGACCCTTTTAAAGTAAATGCCAATCATGTCACTTTTCTGCTCTAAGACTTCCCAGATCACTCAGCATAAAATCCAACATTCTTACAATGGCCTAGAAATTCCTATTCTCTCTGGCCCCGGCTCCTCCTCTGTCTATTCCCTCACTCTCACCCTGCTCAGCCCCTTGCTGTGTGTGTGTGTATGGTCCTTCTCAAACACATGGTGGATCCTGCCTCACTGCCTTTTCACTTACGGTTCTTTCCGGCTAGAATGGAATTCTCCATGGTCACATGGCCCACTCCTTCAGTTCCCCCAGATCCAGCTCAGTGCCATCTGATCAGTGAAGCCTTCCCTGGCCACCCTACATAAAACACACATACACATCGGCCCTCCAGTTCACCCTTTCTGCTTAACTTCTCTCTGTTCAGCCTATCACCACCTGTTAAACCACATTTTATTTGTCACTCATTCATCATCTCTCCCTTAGAATATAAGCTCATTGGGGCAGGGGCTATGTCAGTGCCTAACATGTAGCAGGAGCTCAAGAAATATTCGGTGAGGGAACAAAATTTATTTGAACATTCTCTTTTGAGCACCTGCCATGTAGAAGGAAAACAAAAACAAAAACAAACCTCTCTCTGCTCTAGCCACAAAAAAACACAAAAAACCACCTTGAACACAGGGTGTTGCTGGCACTCCCTTTCCTCAGTGCCCACACCCTTCAGGATTACCAAGACGGGTTTATTTGCACCCTCTGTTCCCTTGCCTAGGAAATGAGTTTTCTGATGCCAGCTGCCGCCTGGCTGTCTCTCTCCAAAACAAAAGTAACTGAACTTAACCCACAGTTTCCTTCCATTAAGCTGAGAAAGTGGTGGCCAGGATGTGAAGTATCAGCTCTTCCATTACTTACTATGTGATTTTGGCCAAGTTTTTAAATCTCCTGAATCTCAGTTTTCTTAAAAATAGGATGGGGGGCTTCCCTGGTGGCGCAGTGGTTGAGAGTCCGCCTGCCGATGCAGGAGACGCGGGTTCGTGCCCCGGTCCGGGAAGATCCCACGTGCCGCGGAGCGGCTGGGCCCGTGAGCCATGGCCGCTGAGCCTGCGCGTCCGGAGCCTGTGCTCCGCAACCGGAGAGGCCACAACAGTGAGAGGCCCGCAAACCGAAAAAAAAAAAAAAAAAAAAAAAAAAAAAAAAAAAAAAAAAAAAAAAATAGGATGGGAAAAGTAAAGCTAACTTCTAGCGTTATTGTGGGATTAAATGAAATGGAGAATGGAGAATACTTGGCACATAGCACTTGCTCACTAAATGTTGGTTGTCTTTCTCTTCCCATCATGAAACGGAGCAGAACACTATGGTCCTTCCCTCCATGTCCTCCACCTGCCTTTTGTCTGTAGAAAAACTTTAGTCAAAGAATAAATTTAATCAGAGAAGGGAGAAAATGCAGAAGCAAAGGAAAACAGCCAAACAAGACCAAATAGTAATAGTTTAGTTATTAAACAAAGCCAAGGACCTTTAGTTCCTCCTCAAGGGCTATAGATAATATTCTGAGCCATATGCTGTGAGCTGTCTTATAGATACCGAAACCCCCGCCAGGTGGAAGAAGTTAAGTACATGATGACCAGACTGTAGCCATGACATAAGCTGCCACAATTCTGAGAACTGGCCTCAAAGAAATGGGAGAAAAACAATCCTGGAACTAAAGACTAACTGTACTTAATCAAGATAATGCTGATCAGACCACTGCATGACCAATTTCATGATCCCTGTCAGAACTGAATGTGCTGTTTCTGCATGTAGCCCCCTCCTGCTGCCTATACACCTCTGAAACTCCCCTTTAAAAGCTCTTGTTCCACTGGTTGTCAGGGGAGAGTCAGCCTTTGGATGTGAATCCGCTCTCTCCCCTGGTTGCTGGCCTCCCAAATAAAGCAAACTTTCCTTTCTACCAACCTGGCCTCTTGAGTATTGGCTTCTGAGCGGCAAGCAGCCAGACCTCACTTTTGGTAACAATCAGAAGGTGATCCTAGAACCACTCTGAAATCACAATTTCTTCTCTTTTCTTGTTTTTTGGCCACGCTGCTCGGCTTGCAGGACCCTTGTTCTCCAAGGAGGGATCAAACCCAGGCCCTCAGCAGTGAGAGCGCAGAGTCCTAACCACTCGATTGCCAGGGAATTCCCTAAAATCACAATTTCTAACCCAACACTTGACCATGGCCCTCCAGGTGGAGATGCCTGATGGAGACCAGCAATGGCTGTCTGAACCTGTTTAGGCCATCCCCCCTCCCCATGTCCCCTCCCCCTCCATCACACAAGCCCACAGAGGGACAGGCTGCCCCTGGCACCCCTCTTGCATTTATGGCAGTACTTCTCCGTCCTGCAAGGGTGGTGAACTGAATTCAGAAAAATGATAGGTTACAAATATATTGCATGTTGTAAAATAAAAGAATGTCCTTGTTAGAAAGCCAAATGACTTACTTTGGGAATAACTTTAAATGACAGGCATAAGATATTGCAAACGTAGAATGCATGTGTTACACTTGGGCATAATACTTTAAATATACATGTGGTGCTCCAATATTGATACATGTGGACATTGGCATTAATCCTTTAACTGAAATGCTCTCTGACAGTAACTCTCCATTACTCTTTATTGATTTGGGTTCATCTCTAAAAGTTCAGACTTGGAGACTACTCGGGCCAGGTTTCAACTGAGGAGAGTAGCATGGACTGTTGGTAATTATCCAATGAATTCCAGTAATTATACAATGAATTACAAATTGTCTATACCAGTATTTCCTGGAATTCAAGAAACACAGATATGTGAATTCAACAGCATACCTGTGACCTTTCCAGGATACTTTCGGGGAGTGGGTTGGGGAAGGGGGATGCCCAGTGGGAGGGCCTTGTCCAGTTACCACTGCCATAGTGCTTATTCATCTACATCTCCTCATCCCAATACATTCTTAATAAACACATGTAATTCATATGACTTGGTTTTAATCTGCCACCATTCCCTTCTGCCTCCAAAGTGAAAAAAAGAAGAAAGAGAGAGAGAGAGAGAAAGAAAGAAATAGAGAAAAAGAAAAACTAAAGAGTCCCGAATTGGCTATGTGTGTTACCTTGGGTAAGTCACTATTTGTACTAGATAGCTTAACTGAAGTTCTGTGATTACTGCTCTGAAACCAGGACTTTGACACAGGTCATGGACCTATTCAAGAGTCAAGAAATAACAGGCTCTACCCTCAAAGCTCAACACAGCTGATAGGAAAAATTCTCCCAAAGATATATTTGATGGTGGGTATTCCCAGGCTCTTGCAGATCTACTGTTTATGAGCCTGCCATTTGGCCGAGTTGAGTCCAGCAGGAGTTACATGTCTTTTGTTGGGGAAATAGTTTTTCTGATGTTCATTTTCAACAACAAACTTATCAAAGTGAGTGAGTGCTGGAAGCTGTGTAGTTCTGATAATGAATGAGTCTGGGAATGAGGGAGAAGCCTCCAGATACTTCTGAAGACACAGCATCTCTCCCACTTTCAAAGGTCTTTTCCTCTGTACTCTGCCATAACAAATATTCATAGCATATTCTTCCAAATCAGATGATGGCAATACTAATTAAAGTCCTAAGATTTCATTTTCCCTCTGGGCCATGATTCATGACTAGCCAGATGACCAAAGTAGGGTGACTCTGAAGTTAACTTTGCGGTAACTACAGGGCAAGAGAAAGCTTGTTCAAGCTCTCATTCCTCAGTTAGCCCAGGTTTTCTCCTGGTGCAACTCCGTAGGTTCAGAAGCATTTCTCTCCTCCGAGTAATCACATACGACACTCACCACAGATATAGGGAGTGTGGAGCCTGCTGGGGTCAAAGGAGTGGATGCAGTTATCACCCACCTGTGAAGTGGGCCTTCTTCAGTCACTCAGGAGACTAGTCAGTCTTCCTCAGGAACTCTGCAGTGGTCTTCAAGGCCCCCTCAGGTCCTCAACCAAGGACCACTAACAAATGTGTTCCCTTGAGTATCCTTGCATCACTCATGCTATTGATTGCTGGGGTAAGGGGGAGGGGTATTCATTCAACAAATGTTCATTGAGCCCCTGTGATGACCAGTCCTGCAATAGAACCTGGGGTACAATAGTTGATAAGGCAGACATTGTGTTGTCCTCACAGAGATGGCTAGGCTTGTGATTAGAAGGCAAGCATTTGAGTCCAGGCTCCCCCATTACCTCTTTGAGTCTCAGTTTACCTTCAGCAAATGAAGGTGCTAGCCCCATCTACTTCCTTGTCTATCTACCTCATAGGATCAAATAAATACGTTGACATGCTCTGTAAACTTCTATAGTGTACACTATAGAAAGATCAGGTGTGACTATTACAGAAATTTAAAATGCTTTCTCTCATTCTCAAAAGAATTAAAAGCAGGGACTTAAAAAGATATTTGTACATCCATATTCATAGTAGCCTTATTCACAAGAACCAAAGGCAGAAACAACCCAAATATCCACCAGCAGATGAACGGATAAAGGAAATGTGATATATATATATATGATGGAATATTATCCATCCTTAAAAAGGAATGAAATTCTGATACATGCCACAACATGGATAAACCTTGAAGACATCAGGCAAAGTAAAATACATCAGACACAGAAAGACAAATACTGTATTATTCCATTTATATGAAGTACCTAGAGTAGTCAAATTCACAGAGATGAAAGTAGAAAGTGGAATAGTGGTTACCAAAAGCTGTGAGGAAGAGGAATGGGGAGTATTATCTAATGAGTACAGAGTTTTGGTTTGGGATGATGAAAAAGTTCTGGAGATGGATGGTGGTGACTGCTGTGTAACAATGTGAATATACATAAAAAAAATTTTTTTGTTGAAGTGTAGTTGATTTACAATGTTGTGTTAGCTTCTGGTGTACAGCAAAGTGATTCAGTTATGTATATATTACATATATATATTATGTTTCAGATTCTTTTCCATTATAGGTTATTACAAGATATTGAATATAGTTCTTTGTGCTATACAGTAGGTCCTTGATGTTTATCTCTTTTACATATAGTATTGTGTATATGTTAATCCCAAGCTCCTAATTTATCCCTCCCCCACTTTTACCCTTTGGTAACCATAAGTTTGTTTCCTTTGTCTTTGAGTCTGTTTCTGTCTTGTAAATAAGTTCATTTACAACATTTTTTTAGATTCCACATACAAGCGATATCATATGATATTTGTCTTTCTCTGCCTGACTTACTTCACTTAGTATGATAATCTCTAGGTCCATCTATGTTGCTGCAAATGGCATTATTTCATTCTTTTTTATGGCTGAGTAATATTCCATTGTATATATATGCCACAGCTTCTTTATCTACTCACCTGTTCATGGACATTTAGATTGCTTCCAAACCTTGGCTATTGTATCAATAAATAGTGCTGTTATGAACATTGGAGTGCATATATCCTTTTGAATTAGAGTTTTCACCAGATATATGCCCAGGAGTGGAATTGCTGAATCATATGGTAGCTCTGTTTTTAGTTTTTTAAAGAACCTCCATACTGTTTTCCATAGTGGCTGCACCAATTTACATTCCTAACAATAGTGAAGGAGGGTTCTCTTTTCTTCACACCCTCTCCACCATTTATTATTTCTGAATGTCTTCTTTGGAGAAATGTCTATTTAGGTCTGCTACCCATTTTTTGTTTGTGTTTTTTTGTTGTTTGTCTTTGAGGTGTATGAGCTGTATTTTGGAAGTTAAGCCCTTGTCCATCGCATCATTTGTAAACATTTTCTCCCAGTCCGTAGGCTGTCTTTTCATTTTGTTTATGGTTTCCTTTGCTATGCAAAAGCTTATACATTTGATTAGGTCCCATTTGTTTATTTTTGCTTTTATTTCTATTGCTTTGGGAGACTGACCTAAGAAAACACTGTTACGATTTATATCAGAGAATGTTTTGCCTATGTTCTCTTCTAGGAGTTTTATAGTGTCGTGTCTTATATTTAAGTCATTAAGCCATTTTGAGTTTATTTTTGTGAATGGTATGAGGGAGTGTTCTAACTTCACTGATTTACATGCAGCTGTCCAGTTTTCCCAACACCACTTGCTGAAAAAACTGTCTTTTTTCCCACAATGTGAATACTCTTAATGCCACTGAACCGTACACTTAAACATGGTTAAAATGGTTTAAAAAAAAAAAAAAAAACTTTCAGGCATGCTGCTGTGTCAAGGTGAGGGCCAAGGTGAAGTACCAGCAGCTTTTCCTGGAGGAGGCTTCTTAGCATGCATCAGCTTGGTGTATTTCACACTGCCTAGGGTCTGGTCTTCAACTTGAAGGTTCACGACCCTGCCTTTGTCAGCACAGAGAGAACTCACCCACCTCTTCATGGGCACACATCAGGAGCACAACATGTATGTAAAAGATCAAAATGTACCATTCACACTTTTAGTGAGAAATTACTACCAGAAATATTCTAAATTAGTGTCATCATTCCATCTGCTTTCTGTTGGCAAGTGTTCATAGGAAGAAACAATCTGAAGGCAATCGTGGGACGCAATCTGAAGGCTGTTTGGTGCACGCTTAATCAAGACAGGGCAAACTGAACATTTAAGTGGCACCATGGTAGGATAGGATGTTCCTGCCAAAGGAACCTGAATCCTTGAAGTCTGTCGATTACACACAGGTAATGTCTATGGCTTCCATCACCATATCAGAGATGCCTCTTCCAAGAGCATCGGAAATTACCTAAGTCAATGGACTTCAGCTCCCTCTCCCTTGGACAAGGTCTGGGTGGGCCCTGCGAACATTTGCCTCTGAGACCTTCTTTTTGTTGTGCTTCCATGGTTGAACAACCCTCCCCCTTTCTGATCAAATCATTCTTTAGATTTTCTAATAAAATGTCAAACAAACAAGCTGTATTTGAGTTCTGTGGTCCCGGGAACTATTTCAGCTCCTTCAGATGACTTCTAGTACCTCCAATCTGGTGTACTTTGTGTTGCAGGTTTACATCTCAGAGAGTGACAGCCCCTCTTTATAGAGTTATTGGGGACATCTCCTAGAGCCCCCAAGTACTTACAACAGCTACTATTACCGATTTTTTCCAGTTTTCTCAGCATAGGGGTGACTAGGGAGAAGTTAAAGATCTCTTTTCTGGGCAGGTGAACTGGGAACGCAAACCAGAGACATCCCTAACAGTGACTGATGCAGAGATGATGATCTTGATGGCCAGGGAGAGCCCTCCCTCTCTCCATTCTCCTTCCCCTCTATATGCCAGTAATTGCCTGATGTCAGTGACAAATGGCAGGTAAATCCCAGGCTGAGGGCTCAAAATGGACTTTGGATATTTCTCTTCCTGGGAGGCTCTTGTGGAAAGAGGTGAAGGATTGCTGGCCCTGAGGTTGTCTCCCCTTAAACCCACCTGGTGGAGGTCAGGGATGGGGGCCCAGGGTGAGTTTTACCTTAAGTAGACCAGATCTGCAGATAAACAAAGGGAACCATGGTTTCGAGCCTGGTCAGTTTCTTAATCCTGTATAAGCACACAATCACTCACTGCAAATTCTTATCCCAAACTGGAACTCACCGGAAGAAGTCAATTTATGGAGGCAGATGTTTCTTCTCTTGCATGTCCTAAGCAAGATAAATGGCACAACTAGCAAGACTGATAGTAATAATATTAAGTCCATAATAACCCAAATCAATTCCAAGTGTGAAATCTGGGATGGTAAGTTGGGGAGAAGTTTATGATAAAGGCACAGCTCTTGGAAGCTGTAATAGCATTATGTTATGTGCTACCTTTAACCTAGAAAACACACACTTGGGAGTCAGACCAACCTATGGTCAAATCCCAGCCCTTCTATCATGTCATTCTGGGTCATGGCTGGGCCACTTTCTAAATTATAAAATGGCCCATGGTTGGACCATTTCCAAAATCATAAGGTTTGATGAGAGAATTAAATCAGAGAGCCGGTATCAAGCCCATAGTAGGTGTTTAATAAGTAGCAGTCCCTGTCTTACTTTCTTCAACGCTTAAACAAGCACAACCTAGCCTTTGCATTAAACAAGTAAGTCCTGCTTCAAACTCCCTGTCTTTAGAAGTTACAGCAAATCCATACCTTTGATAAATAGCTTTATAATGGGCTGCTCTTGTGCTGTATATCCCAAAATCAAATGGACAGGCAAGGATCTAGGAAATCTAAAAGAAGCAAACTTTGGCCATTTCCATGACCCCAGAGCATAACACAGTGTCATAGGCTCATTTGATGAGAAATGCCCTATCCTTTTCCCCAGGAGGAAAGCTGTGCCTGGGTCAGCCCCCAAACTAGTCATACAGGGACGCTGGGTGAGTATGGGACTGGGAAAGGAACCAAGGAGAAGTTAGAGGCCACCAGCTTGTTCTTGCCCCCTGGCTACATCTCAGGGCCAACTTTAGGATGCCCAGGTCTCTCTAGCCATCAGAGAATGAGGACTTTAGAGATGTCCGAGGCGCCCGCTCCAGCAGGGCAGGCTGCCCAGGCACTGACCGAGAGGGGGAGGTGAGGAGAGACTGGGGTTGCCTTGCCCTTCCTGTCCTTTCTTGACAGCCCCTATAAGACTATAGATCCCCCAAGACCAAATCATTTCCTTTTTAAGCTGTCCTCACACTTGGAACTCCCATAAAGACAGCAATAAAAAGAGAGGTGACCTCAGATTACCATGTGCAGGTGTTCCAAGATGTAGAGAGTCATTTGAATCCCCCCTTAGGCCAGTGGATTCACTCCATCTGTGTCTGCAATTCAGTCGAGACCAGTATTTTCTGATGTGTGGCTTTCCTGAAATGTCTGTTTCTCCTTTTTTTTTTTTTTTTTTACACACCAAAGAAGAAAAATCAGCATTTCCATCCACGTTATTAGAACCAAAAATAGTCTCTTTTCTCCCTAACCCATATCATTGCTCCATTACAAATACATTTTGTGCATCAACCTTAAAGGTTGTCGTGTTTCCCTCCAGCCTTCTCCTTTTATTATACAAGATTTCCAGTTATTCAGTATTTTGTTCTCATTAGAACACTGCTTGTCACATGTTTTCACCAGAGACATTCATCACCAAGGTCAAAGGGTGAATATCATGATCTATTACACTTAGAGGAATCTGATGAAAAGCCACATAATTGTTCAATTTAAAGAGAAACATGTAAAAAAAAAAAAAGAAGAGGAGCACTTGCTATAATTTAAATTGTTTTGTTTCCCTGAAGCAAAATTCAGCACCTGATTGACAGGACCTAATGATAATTCTTATTGATATGGTGATGTTAATTGCGGAGAGATATTTAATAAGTCCCATATTCCAGAGGTAAATGTGTGCTCTTAACCTGCACCTGAACCTGATTTTTGATGCAGCGTGGGGATGAGGTACAGATACAGATAAGTGAGCACAAGTGGATTTTCAGTCTTCTGTGGCAGAATGGAAATTGGAATCTTCAGAATCTATTAGGAGAACAATTCCACAGTTGCTCACACTTTTATAAATTATACTGTATATTATAGAAAGACACAAAGTCAGAGGAGGTTCAGGAAATGATATTGTTGAGACTTTGCAGAGAAGTTTTTAGGGGGGTATTTGGTGGTGGCATTGTGTGGTTGTTTTTAACCAAAGACATACACCAAAGACTGTGATCTGTATTCAAACAAAATGGACTCATGAACTCCATTTTCTGTATTAACTCTCTCCTACCCTTAGGGGAGGATGACCTTGCAGAAAATGAGGGCCACCTTAACACCTAGGTAGATTCTTGAATGAAAACGAATTCTTGCACCGTGAACAAAATCATCTGAGAAAAAGTTCATGGGTCTAAATTCCAAAAGGAGGTGATCTGTGGGGACTGAAAAGTTCATCCAGATCTGCATCCCATCATGAGATTGCTGGGCCTCAGGAAACAGCTACTGGGGCTGCGGACAGAGCTGGGATCAGCACTGACCTTCTGAGAAGCTGTTTCAAAATCATTAGTTGCCCACGGGCCTCAACTACTGAGCCTGCGGGCCGCAACTACTGAAGCCCGTGAGCCTAGAGCCTGTGCTCCGCAACAATAGAAGCCACTGCAATGAGAAGCCCGTGCACCGCAACGAAGAGTAGCGCCCTCTCACTGCAACTAGAGAAAAGCCCGCATGCAGCAACAAAGACCCAGCACAGCCAAAAAAATTTTTTAATTAAATTTAATTTAATTTAAAAATAAAATAAAATAGAATAATCATTGCCTGGACGAGAGAAGATGGGTCACCAGATCTGGTTACGTGTGACTTGACGCTGTAAACTGCAACCTTCCCTCAATGAGAAACTGTGTGTTTCTTATGTTTTTTATCATGTTCTAACAAAGTTTTAAATATTGGAACTTTATAACTGAATCTGCTATCGTGAGACAATCCCATCATTTGGGAAGTAATACTCATATAGCCATCTCTGGGAAAATAATACAAGGTAAAAAAAAATGAAAGCTACTCTAAGGAGAAATAGACTTGGAAAAAAGTAATTAAATTAGCTTAAATCTGAGGGAGAGTAAGTTCTGAAATTAAATTCAAATTATTTTCTAAAAATTCAAGTTAATTCAGTCTTCCGTTTTTACTTATGGAAAAAGAGTATTACATGGTTAGCATTTTGACATTCTGGGCAATATAATTATTCATGCCAAAGCATATGTAACTTCAAAATAATCAAGCCAAAGATCATTCTATATAACCTGAGTCAAAAATGGGCCACTATCACCAGAAACTAAAAGCTATTGATCTACAGATAGAACTTGAGAGTCAAAATGTGATCATTAAAAGGGTGTCACAAGAAAACAAGAGTAATTTTTAATGAACAAAATATTTTAAATGTTCAAAGAATTCCAGGATCAGATACTTCTGAACACAGCATCTGGGGGCTGGCACATAGTTGATGATCAGAAAATGATTCGACTTAGAAATACTTTCTTTTCGCTTCCTGAATTTGTTTCATTGTTTTTGCTTTTAATACACACACACACACACACACACACACACACACACACACACACACTGGAATATTCCAGATATACATTATATTGACTTTGAGCCCTGTACTCACCTTAACTGAAAAAAAAAAAAAAAGTCAACTTAATTGAAGCTGACCAAATTGATCGCAGTTATGATACCAATGGCAGTTGAAACTACTGCTATGATTTTCAATTTCCCAGGCCAAAGCATTATATCATGCACAGGAGATTATAATTTCTCTGAGCACTTCTGGTATCTCGCTACCCAAAAAGCAATATGCCAGCAAATTGAAGACTTCAGAGAAAAGCAGTAAAGATAACTAAGGAGGCACTCAGATTGACTGATGGAAAGAGATGAAAAGAATTCAATGTGGACTGTGTGGCCCAGTGATGACCTGGTAGTTCTAGGAATGATATGCAGATATCTGGAGGAGCAAGATTCCTGTCTGCGCAGGCGTTAGTCCACACAGAATCACAATTTAATCACAAACACAAAATGCCTGCTGCTGGCCCAGGTCAAAAGCCTGGACCACGTCTGCGCTGGGCAGCTGCCCACACCCAACCTGTGCTTCTGGGCCTCCAGCGTGGGATTGGGAAAGCCCAGAACTAAGAGAGGCTGGAATGTTGCCAAAGTCCCCCTATTTCGATCTAGTGCTTATCTAACCGTACAATCAACCTATGCCAGACACCTGCATCCTTGAAATGGCCTGCACCCCAAAAGGGAAAAAATAAGGGCTGGTTACCATCATGGTTAGGAGTCTGGGTTCAAATCCCAGCTCCAAACCTTCCCAGCTGAGTGACTTTGGGAAAGTTACTCAACCTCTCTGAGAGGCTCTTTCCTCCCTTATAAAATGGAGGTAACAATAGTGCCCTTCTCCTAGAGTTGCTGAATGAAATTGTTCACATAAAGCACTACTCACAGTGCCTGGCCTCTTGTAAGTGCCCAATACACAGTAACTATTATTCTTGTTTATTATAATTAGCAGCAAAAGCAGGGAAAACCCTAAGAGTTAATGAAGAGCTGACCCTCCTAATAGGAGATCCTAAAACATTTACCTCTGGGTTGCCTGGCTTGAGCAGATACCACTGAATTTCTCATGTTATTGATGCCCTCCCCTAACATGCCAGTTTCTTCAATATCTATTACAGGTTGAGGGACCAAATGTCCCAATTTGCCCAGGACAGTCCTGGTTTATGCCTCTTGACTCAGGGTAATTATTAATAGCACCTCTTTTCACTCATAAGAGTCACAGTTATGATGATAAATGATGTGGTCACCCTAGCTACTATGAAAAAACCATTTTCACAAATCCTTACCTTATATTTCATACCTGTGACTCATTTATTTTGTTACTGGAAGTTTGTACCTCTCACTCTCCCTCACCTATTTCTCTTATTCCCATTCTTATGGGAAAGGGGTTTAATGTTTTGCCACTAAATATGATGTTACTTGTCGATTTTTCATTGATGTCCTCTATCAGGTTGAAGAGGTTCTCTTCTGGTACTAGTTTACAGAGAGTGTTGAGTTTTCTCTAATCACTGTGATAATCACATGATTTCCTCTCATATTCTGTAATTTAGTAAATTACAATGATTAATTTTCAAACATTTGAAGAATCTTACATTCTTGGGATAAATCCCACTTACTGCTGGATTCAATTTGCTAATATTCTGTTAATGACTTTTGTGTCTATATTATTAATGTAACGCTGTAAGAAAAGTATTTTTACTCTCTTCCTATACTTGACAATCAAATGAGATTGTGAATTTTAAAGTGTGTTGTAGACTGTAAAGGGCTGTCCTCATGCAGGCCAAGCTGCTGCATCTGCTAATGATGATGGCCACGCATCACATAAAAGTGGCCCTCGCCATGGCAACAGCCCACAGGCTGGTCAGCAACAAGCCTCATGACTTTTTTTTACACTCTCATAGATTTAGTCATAACCCATAACTCAGAACCCTCAGCTTGTGAGTCTGGCAACGATGCCTCCTGTATGCTCCAGGGAGACTCCGATTTTAAATATTCTCTCTTACTGTCAAACCTCATTACATCATATAACCTGATTTTAAGAGTAGTTTTCCCTGAATGCATTGACTTATTCTTGCCTAGAAAGAAACTTGCCTGCCACTTTCCTGACTACTCAAGTAGACACAGAACATTTTCCCACAATCTGTCCTAATGCAGGAAATGGTAGGGCTGATGATATGCATATAGTTTAAATATATCTATAAAGATTTCAGTCTCTAGTTAGGAAGTTTAAAGTCAAGTAAGGTTTCTCAATTTTGACAAAGTTTACTGAAAGTATCCTAATTTGTATATTCTTTGCATAATTCTGCTTCTTCTTTCTTTGGTTTATTTATTCAGCGAATATCTATGGAGCATCTGCTATGTACTAGGTGCTAGGCATTGTTCTAAGTTCAGGAGAACAAGATGGGCAAGGTGGTGCCCTCATGAGATTTGTTCAGGTGCTAATTTGATGTTGAAGCCCAGTAGAGGGGGGCCGGACAGTACTGCCCCGAAGGTCGGGGCAGTACTTGACACTCACTTCAGGACCTTGACACTCATTCCTCTAGCTGCCAGAAGTTTGGGCTACTGATAACTCACATCTGAGACCCTCCATAGGCCTTGCCCTTGGCCAAAGGTAACTGCCTCACCAGAAGTTACATTCCCTTCCAGCCACATCTCATGATTGGTGTAATGGAAGGAGGGGAAGATACGAAGACCCACCCCCTTGTCTCAATATGGGACAACTCTGAGGGGCCCATCCTAGCTCTAGAGCCCAGCTTCGTGGCAACTTAATTCCTCCTTCTACCCCATTCTTCTTCCCTCACTTCTCCCAGGTATCATTTCCAGAGCATTCTCCAATCAACTTCATGCACACAAATCCCCATCTCATAGTCTGTTCGCTGCAGGAACAGAATTAAAACTAGCCCAAATCCTGATATCTTCTTAAATGCTACCTCTGGGATGAGGCAAGAGATTAACTGAATGACTACTGAATGCCTTTCTTCAAAAATATTAGAGCTTAAAAATATACCAAACCTAAGTAGAAAAGTTCATTGAGAAAAGGAAAACTTTTTTTCCATAATTAAAGCCATAACTGACAATTCTTCAAGGAAATCATGACTTACAACTAATATGCTCCCCAAAAGCTCAATAAACAAACAAAACCACCCACCATCATCTGAACAAGAGTTTCAGGAAAACTTGTGTAACATTAAAAGTTCAGGTATGAAATGTTACAGACATTAGCTGTGGAAGTAAGTATAGCACTATTAAAGGGGCAGAACCCTCAGCTATGATGGGGGTCACAGGCTCCCACAAGCTGTGAAATGGCATTTCTGTCTCACACAACAACTTTTATAACAGAGTGACCTAGAATCTTCAAATTAAGAGCATTACTTGCATGCTTTGTGACATTCCTTCAAGTTTGGTTTCTTTTGGATGGCACAGCAAAAGCTGTCAATGGTGTAGTGAGACACTGCAAGCTACAAGGGAGCTTTGGGATGGGAAAGGAAGGGAATTCCCAACCAGTATGAGACAGTTCATGGTACGTGTTTTTCAAAAACCTGGCAGGTGCTCAGTGAATGATTCCTGGTGATGGCTGCCCCCTCTCTTGCCCTTGTGGTATGATGGCACAGGGTAAAATGGTGAGCCTCTGAGGATTCACTCACTCTTCCAACAACTATTTATTCAACAGTGTGTGGTCACGCTGAAAGCTAACCCGAATAGCAAAGAGGCCACCAACTATAGTACCTTAAAGAAGCACAAGTTTATTCTGCACTCTCATAACATTAGAAGGCAAATGGTCCAGGATGGGAGAAGTTCTGCCATATGTGGTCATTTAGGTCCATGTCTTTTGGTCCACTTGCTCTGCCACCATCTAGAGTGTTGCCCTTGTCTACATGGTCAAGATGGTCACAGGCAGAGCCACGCTCCTGCCCTCAGGAAGGTGAGTACCAGTCTAGGGCTAGGGCTTGTCTTCCGAGAGAATGAGGCAGAAATTATACACATCACTTCCTCTCTCACTCCACAGGTGACAACTTGGGCACCTAGCCTCCCAGCCACAGAAGAAGCTGGTACTGTGGTCTAGCTGGCACCTGGAAATGTGCAGCTTAAATCCTATTATTGTGGGGAGGGGAACAGACTTTGGTGGACAACTGGCAACCTCTGAGCCTGGCATTCTGCCAAACCTGGATGGATGGCAGTGAGAGTACCTACAGTGCTTGCTCCCATGGAGTTTACAGGCTGGTGGGGATGAAAACGGGTACGAAGGGAAGTAATTACCAAACAGAAAGGTCCATGAAGCGAATGAAGATGGTGCCATGATAAAGACAAGAAAGAAGTATACTAGGCAGAGAAACCTAATGCTCAAGGTCCCTGGAGGGACAGTGGATTGAGTGTGCCTGAGGCCAGGCCAGAGAGTGGAACTGGAGGAGAGAGTGAAGGGGAGAGTCATGGGCTACAGATCCTGAAGGACCTAGCAGGCCGTGGTGAGCCAATCTCATGGGGAAGTGCAATGAGAAGGTGTTTTACTGGATGTGATTTACATTTTTAAAGATCCCTGTGACTGCCGCAAGGAGAATATAGCCCTCTGTGTAAACCACCCAGTACTCTGAGAAGGGAATTACAGGGCCAGCAGAGTGAATGTTTAAATCTTGTCTCTAAAGAGTAATTTTAAGGTGACAAATGAATCCCCTGGTAGCTGATGCTTCTTTGGGTTTTCAGAGGGCCTACTGAGACCAGCCACACAGAACAGCAGGCTGAAGCCATGGCAAAAAAATCCAGAGGCTTCAATTAGACAATATACATGGGGCCTCCCTGGTGGCACAGTGGCTGAGAGTCTGCCTGCCGATGCAGGGGACACGGGTTCGTGCCCCGGTCCGGGAAGATCCCACATGCCGCGGAGCGACTGGGCCCGTGAGCCATGGCCGCTGAGCCTGCGTGTCCGGAGCCTGTGCTCTGCAATGGGAGAGGCCACAACAGTGAGAGGCCCGTGTACCACACACACACACACACAAATATATATATACATGCACCCCAATGTTCACAGCAGCACTATTTACAATGGTCAAGATGTGGAAACAACCTAAGTGTCCCTCAACAGATGAATGGATAAAGAAGACGTGGCATTTACATACAATGGCATATTACTCAGCCGTAAAAAAGAATGAAACAGTGCCATTTGTAGCAACATGGATGGACCTAGAGATCATCATACTAAGTGAAGTTAAGTCAGACAGAGAAAGACAAATATCATATTATATCACTTCTATGTGGAATCTAAAAAAATGATATAAATGAACTTATTTACAAAATAGAAACAGACTCACAGACATGGAAAACAAACTTATGGTTACCAAAGGGGAAAGCAGGGGAAGGGATAAGTTGGGAGTATGGGATTAACCAATGCACACTACCATATATAAAATAGATAAACAACAAGGATTTACTGTACAGCACAGGGAACTATATTCAATATCTTGTAATAAGCTACAATGGAAATGAATTTTTATAAAATTATATATATATATATATATATATATATATATATATAAACAAATCACTTTGCTGTATACCTGAAACTAACACAACATTGTAAATCAACTATACTTCAATTTCTTAAAAAATTTCAGAGCCTTCAAACCAACTTGGCTGGAAGGAAGGTGATTGGGAAGCACATTGTGGGGAAGGAGGGATAAGCACTGGGTTTTATGTCTAAGTCACTTCTTATCTCCAGTGGTGGGACTCCTCACATTTGAACTGCAAGTTTGTCAACTGACTTGAAAATTCAGGTAGTTGGGAAACAAGTGTTAGTTTCTCCCAAGTATATAAAAAGACATGAAAAGTAGAAATACCTTCTCTGGTTTTGTTTACCTTAATATGGAAAATAAAAAGATTTATTTGTAACAGAAATGGTAGGCAAATACCAGAAATGGTAGGTAATTGTCTACACCTTTTAAAAATGCAGTGTTACATTTATAACTACACGCAGACATTATTAATACCTAAAAGTTGCATAGTTTTCACCAGTTTACAAAGTCTTTGTCCACGTTACTTTATGCAGATGCTTGGTTGAACTGGATTTTCTATAAATGGATCTTAATAAGCAAATGAGATCAACTGACTAAAAATTGAAATTTTTAATGGATCTATATTACCTATTCGTGCATCATAAGCATTAAAATCTTCAAAAACAGTTGGTAGGCCCTGATGATTCAAGAGGCTTTTATTTCTTGAGCTCTTGGTTTGTAAAATGGTGAAAACCTTGGATGAAATTCTGCACATTTGTAAGTAAAATTCTGAAACTTTGGAGATAAAAGGTTATTTCCAATCTTTCGTATGAGAACATACATGCAAACTGTGTCTGTGTTACTGCAAATTTCTAAATTAGTTGCAGAGTGAATTAATCATTTCAAACATTAAAGCTTGGCCTTGGGATGAGTTTAAAGGAGAAACATTTAGGCAGAATCATGGAGAATTACCCTCAAAGTAAGAATGCTAAATCCATAAATAGTTTCCTAAGGTAAAAAGTGAAAGTATCATCACATCAGTTTCTAACCCCAAATTAAAAAAAAAAAAAATAGCCTATGGACCATATAAAACAACCTATGTCAGAACACTGAATTATGTTTTTCCTACCTTTCATTTTCATTGTAACTTATATTTCCTAACATACTCAACAAAGCAATGTAAAATAGAAATCTGCATTAGAGGTCTTTGATTTATCAACCACAATAGCCCAAGTAACTGTTCTGGTACAGGGGTATTAACTGGGTAGCCATGTTGCAAATGCACAAAACCCAGCACGTTAGGTATTTCTAGAAACTAAGGATGCACCAAAAAAATTAGTGTGAGGAGTAATGCCAGAGGGAGAGAATGAATGAAAAACAGGAGGAAAGGAAGCAGAGGGTACCACTCACCTCTCTTGACTTATCACTCTTTTCAGAAAACCTTTTCCCACGACTTTGCCAGACAGCACACCTCCCTTCTCCCTCCCAGGCTTCCATTCAATCATCAACAAGCATTGACTGAGCACCTACTATGAGCCGGACACAGAGTTGGATCCAGACTACAGAGGTGAATCACACATGGCCTCCATCCTGAAGGAACCACAGACTTGCTAAGAAATGGGCACAGAAACGAAAACTCTGGAAAGAGCTCTAAGAAAGGGAATTGCCAAATGCTGAGTGACTTCATTCTGGGATATAACAACTTCTTTACTCACAGATGCTGTGGGGCAGGAGACTGCATGTGAGGTTGGCTTGTCTCTGGGTCTCCATGATGTCTAGGATCTCAACCTGGAAGACACAAAGCCTGGGCTGACTTCCTGACTGGGAGCTGGATTCATATGGTGCCTGGAGCGAAAAAGCTCAGGGTCTTCCATGTCTCATGTCTGGGTGAGGGGACCTATAAAACAATCCCCTGCTGCTCTATATTGCTCTATTTCCCTTTACTTCTTACTGAGTCATCTGGCTGTGGCCTCCGAGATGCGTCCTGCTCATAGCTTTTCTGCCTCAGCTTCTACCCGCACACCCTAAATCTGCAGCAGACATTGCTTGGAGTTGCCCAAAGACACTCTCTTCTTTCTCCCCTCTTGCCTTTTCACCAACTGTTTCCTCTACCTGGAATATTCCCTGTGTGCCTAGCAACCTCCTACTTCCCCTTCCAGATTCAACTCTGACATAGTCTGGTCTCTGAAACCTTTGCTGAGGTCCCAGCTAGAGTTAATGTCTTCCTCCTCTCTGCCCCCTTACATGGTGTATTCTCTTCTGGTCTACACGTTCAACATGGTAATAAACTGTCTTCACATCCACCTCTCTCACCACCCAGTGAGCCCTCAAAACCCTTGAAGGCTGGAGAATGTGTCACTCGCATCTGTTGTCTCTTCTCCTCTCAAACATCTAGGCACACAGCAGATGTTTGGCTAATGTGGACTTCTCATGGTGACTTTCAAGATAACCTTTCACGTTCTTACAGAATTTTATCAAGCTTACATTAGGGAAACCCTCTTAACAGCTTTCATCTTCTATATGCAACAATCGTGCATTTATTAGCCCCATTTAGAGATGAGAAAACAGAGGTTCAGAATCATGTGGTGATTTGCCCAAAGTCACTTAGCAAGAAAGTGGCAGAGCTTGTTCCTGGATGGTCTGTCTGCTCAGAGCTCTCTGGATTGCACAATAGGGAAGTGGCACTGAACCCAGGTTCAGAGATTTACCTTGGACACAGTCTCCATCCTGTGCCCAGGGCCACATCTGCTCCTCTGCTCACTCAGTCCCATCAGTTTCAGTCTGAGCCCCGCTGAGAGTAGGACTCTTGGGACCCAGAGGGGAGGGAGGGGGTACTGTGGGAGGTTACTTGGGTTGGCCTCCAGCAGACTGACTCAAGTTCAAATTGTGGTCAAGTCAGCAAAGCTGAGGCTGCAGCCAGGTCTGCACTGGGTAAGGAGAGGATGAGAGCTTGAATTATTTCTCCTGCAACCCCATCCCTGGCATTACTTGGCATAGAAAATCTTACATTAGACTCCATGTCCTATCAAAATGGCCATAAAATCAGAAACATCAGAGCCCAAATTAATGAGACCGTTAGCTATTTATGAATTGTCTTCATATCAATTACTTAACTTTTTGAACAGGAAATAACAGGGAAATAAACAGGGTCTGACACAGAAAAGTAGACAGCAAAAGTTGTCTTTCCCACCTTTGTCCTCCCGTTACCAGTTTCCTCTCCCCCAAGGTGTTCCATGAATATTCAAGAAAATACACACATTCTTTTTTCTCATTTTTACATGACAGGTAGCCTATTTATATACTGTTCTACATCTTGACTTGTTTTCACTTGACAATGTGTCTTGGAATTCCTTCTGTGTCAGCACGCAGAGAGGTGCCTCGGTCTTTTTTTACAGCTGGACAGTATCCCATTGTGGAGCTGTGCCAAAGTTTGTTTAACCAGAGTCCCCCAGTGAGGGGCACTTCGTTTGTCTCCCATGCGTTGCTATTATAAATATTATAAATAATGTTGCAGTGAATAACATGATACATACATCATTCTGTTCACATGGGATTATATCCATAAGACAGATTCCTAGCCTTGGAACTGCTGTGTCACGGGGGGTGTGCATCTGTAATTTCAATGAGGAATGTTGCCAAATGGCCCTCCACAGAGTTTGTACTGATTTAAAATCCAACCAGAAGTGTACGAGCGGACCTCTTTCCCCATGGAAGACTCTTTAATGTGTTAGCCATCAGGGACGATCTGAGGAGTCAAAGAAGCCAGGCAGACCAAACAACTCCTCCGCATTTCGAAAATCAAGATGGGTGGAAGTGCCAATTGAAACCACAGGGAGACACCACTTCACACCCACAAGATGTCCATACTCCAAAAAATCAGAAAACAAGTATTGGAGGGGCTCTGGAGAAACTGGAACCCTTGTGCATTGCTGGTGGGAATGCAAAATGCTGCAATTGCTTTGGAAAACAGTTTGGTGGTTTTTCAAAAAAATAAAATATAAAATTACCATATGACTCAGTAATTCCACTCCTAGGTATGTATACCCAAAAGAACTGAAAATCAGTACTGAAACAAATACTCGTTCATGAACGTTCATGAACATTCACAGCAGCATTATTTACAATAGCCAAAAGGTAGAAACAACCCAAATATCCATCCATGGATGAGTAAAGGAACAAAATGTGATATGTGATATACAATGGCACACTACTCAGCCATAAGAAATAATGAAAATTTGATGCATGCTACAACATGGATGAACCCCCCAAACATGCTGAGTGAAAGAAGCCAGACACAAAAGGTCACGTATTGTATGATTATACTTATATGAAATATCCAGAATAGGTTAATTCACAGAGACAGATACAAATTGATGGTTTCCAGGGGCTGAAGAGGGGAGGGAATGGGGAAGTAACTGCTTACCAGGTACAGGGTGTTTCCTTTCGGGGTGACGAAAATACTTTGGAACTTGATACAAGTGGTAGTTGCACAACATTGTGAATGTACGAAATGCCACTGAATTTTATACTTTAAAATGGTTAATGTGTGTTATATAAACTTCACTTCAACAGTAAAAAAAGGAAAAAATTAAAAGTGCGGGTGTCTTTGCATCACTGTTTCCAACATTCTTGGTCACTGACTTTCTGACTTCCCCACAGAGAAGTGCTTCTTTGTGATACCCTCCCAGGTTGATCTATTGGTGGGAGCAGACAGGATGCTTACCCAGTGGCTCACTGGTAAAGGAAGGTCACAAATATTAGTGAATACCACATGCCAGGAAATAAGCTCAGTGCTTTCTGTGCATTTTCTCATAAAATCTTCACCACAACCCTACAAAGTACGTATCATTATCTGGAGAGTGCGAATAGCTTGCCCAATGTTACTCAGCCAGAAAGAAGCAGAGGGTGACTCCAAAGCCAAGCCCCTTCCATGAAGCAGCCAGCCTAAATGTTTTACCCATATCAGCAAGGGTCAGGAACAGCAGGCTCTTGCCACCCCCAAAGGCAAGTCCTAATAACTCACTGACCTGGGCCTTTGGCCAGTTGCTCCTCTGGGAAGCACCCAGCTTCTTCTCCTCCTGAGGCCCACTATGTTCAGCTTACTACAGGCATTTCCCTGAAGCCCAGCTTGTCCCTTCTTGCCCTCCTATTTAACAGAGTGAATTGAGGTCATGGCACTCCATAAATACTAAGTGAATTAAACTGATCTCAGTACACTGGGGCAAGTGAAACAAAATGAATTCACAGTGTTCTGGTTTGGGCCTGAACGAAAATAGCCTCACCTTATTCGTGCTGTGATATGAGTGAGGGCTTGGGCGTTAAACAGACTTAGCTTCAAATCCTGGGTCTGCCACTTCCCTGCTTTGTGATCTCTGAGACTCAGTTTACTCAACCATAAAATGGGGTTGCAAAACTGTAAGGAGGATTGAACAATACAATGTGAGAAAATGTCAGCATACCTCATTCAAAAAATATCCACTAAGGCCCCACTATGTAACAGGCAGGATATTGGTTCAGGGGGATTTCTTTTAATGTGATTAAGACAAGCACAATCTTTGAACTCAGGAGACTTTTGTTATAATGGAAGAAACAGACACTAAGTAACTACAGTCAGCCCTCTGTATCTGCAGGTTCTGCATCCACGGATTCAACCAATCTTGGATTAAAAATATTTGGAAAAAAATTCCAGAACATTCCAAAAAGCAAAACTAGAATTTACTACATGCCAGCCACTATTTACAAAGCATTTACATTGTATTAGGTATTATAAATAATCTAGAGATGATTTAAAGTATACAGGAGGATGTACATAGGTTATATGCAAGTATTATGCCATTTTATATAAGGGACTTGAGCATCTTCAGATTTTGGTACCCAAGGTTGTCCTGGAACCACCCCCCACAGATACTGAAGGATGACTGTAATTGCAAACCAGGGGTCTCGTCTATTTTGTGTGTGGAGAGGTATCTGAGAAGACTTTTTAAGGACGTGACGTTGGAGTTGAGACTGAAAAGTAGGCTTAGCAAGGGAGGGAAGAATGTTACAGCAAAGAGCACAGTGGATGCAAAGACCCTAAGGAGAAAATGAGCTGAGTGAGTTTGATGAACTAAAAAGGGACCATTGTGACTGGACCCAGGTGTCCAGGGGGAGAGGGACAGGAGACGGCTACCATTCACTGCCAAACAGAGTAACCCACCCAGTTTTCCTGTCTCTACAGCCACCCTACTGTCTCTCACCAACCCTCCCAACTGGTTTTCCCTTTTGCATCCATGTGCCCCTCCAGCTCATTCTCCAGGACAGAGCCACAGGCAAACTGTTAAAGAGGCAAGAAGAGTCAGATCACCCTCTACTTAAGGCCCTTCAATGGCTGGCTGTTGTTTCTAGGAGACTCTCAGATCTTCATCCTTAAGGTGGCGCTGCAGAGTCAAGTCCCTTCACCTCAGCCTCAGTTAAGGCTGCAATGCCACAGCCTCTTCCCCAAGCAAGCTGCCCCATACACAGCTCTGGTCACCCAGGTGGTCATGTATTGTACAAGAGGATAGGTCCCCACCCCCAACCCACCTGGCTGACCGGACCAGGTGCCAACCTAAATGCTTCCCAATGACGCACGGCATGGAACCTAAGATGTAGTGGAGGAAAAAGAACTGGACCATCAGAATGTCTCTCTCAGGAGTTAAACTAAGGAATTCCATGAGACTGGCCAGAAATTGAAAGGGTGCCTAAGGTCCAGTCAGTGCCATGGCGAGCCAAAGCCACATGCAGTCTGACACTATGAAAGAAAAAAAATGCCACGAGGTATCAGGAGAAGCCCGTCAGTAGACAGAGAGAAAATGGAGCAAGGGCACAGAGAGAGAAGAAGGGATGCAATGAAAGACACTGTATATACCAGAAACTAACACAGCACTTGTAAATCAACTATACTTCAATTTAAAAAATTAAAAATTTTAAAGAAAGAAAGACACTGTGATTCTGGAGAAAGATGGGGATTCCCTGACCTGGGACAGCTCCTGGCTCCTGCCCCAATGGGCAGCTCTGCTCTGAGCCCTTTTTCCTTTGTCACCCCAGGTGAACCTCCGCCATCAGACTCCTCTTTGCTTGAACTAGCCTGAGGGGACTCTGCTCCTCACATCCCTACGACCCAAGCAGGCAGCTACTCAGTTGGGTCACTACTTTTTGCTTTTTCGCATCTCCCTTGCACACAGGGCTTACACAAGCTCAGTACACACCTGTTGGGAAAAAAAAGAGTGAATGAAATGTACACCCAAAACAATGGCTAGAGAGGCATTTGGAGCTTGTTTTTCTCATTCATATCAGTTTTTGTTTTGTTTTTTCCAGTATGCGGGCCTCACACTGTTGTGGCCTCTCCCATTGCGGAGCGCAGGCTCCGGAAGCACAGGCTCAGTGGCCATGGCTCACGGGCCCAGCCGCTCCGCGGCACGTGGGATCCTCCCGGACCGGGGCACGAACCTGCGTCCCCCGCATCGGCAGGCGGACTCTCAACCACTGCGCCACCAGGGAAGCCCCTCATATCAGTTTTAATTGGCACATTCTGCACCCTGAATAAGAGATGGCATTTTCACAGTGTGGTCCCTGTAGTCAGCCCAGAGCAAAAAGAAATAGAGGAAGCAAGTGGGAAGGAGGAAGAGCAGGGCAGGTCAGGAGGTCTGTAACACCCGTTTGTATAGACATTTACCTACAATCAAATACCTATAAGCACCTCCTCAATCACTAAACTTGAGTGAAGACAGTAGCATAGCACACACAAAGGAATCTGGGCCTGGCTGAAGTCTACGTTTTCTCTGTTTAGTTCATGGTTTCCTTTCCTTAGATAACACATTTTTAACCTTGCACGAGGCAGAAACTTCCCACTGTAATGCAGAGTTGTGCCCTTCTTTTCTTGCGATGGCCTGATGTACCACTGTTATCCTTTTTGTTATTACTATGTTAACTGCTTGGGCCCCACTCTATTCTGTGAGCACCCCCAGATTGCAGCACCCAGAGTGGGTCCTTGGACAGGGGAGAGCTATAACGTCCTCAGACACAGACAGGAGATGATTCCCTGTGCCTTGGATTCCAGCTGCCATGGCCATGGATCCAAACTCCTTGAATAGTGGTCAATTGGCCCACCGGGGCCTTGCCATTAACTGAAGAGAGGGTTCCAGCTATGTAGGAAAGAATTCAGTGGCAGAGCAAAAAAACGGAAAGGAAATAATCTGGTTGTTATTTCTCATTCTGTGCAAATAACAAAGGTATCCTTCTCTGGGCATTCTCTCATGTTGACAATCATGAGGCAACATGCATATGGGAGAAGAAGCAGGTTCAACAGACATCATTTACCTTCTTGTGACAGGGACAATGCATGCTCACCAAAAATGAGCTCCCTTCTATTTCCCAGCCTCCCTTGTTGTTAGGGGGCCATGTGGCCAGTTGCAGCCTATGGGCTGTGGGGAAAGTTCTGTGGGTCATTTCCAGGCTGTAGCAGTCAAGACCAGTCTGCTGCCTCCATCTCCTTCATGCTAGAGTCTCCCTGAAGGCCACCTGCTCTTGAGAGCAGGGGCTGCAAGATGAAAAACGGGGCTTCCCAGGTGGCACAGTAGTTAAGAATCTGCCTGCCAATGCAGGGGACATGGGTTCAAGTCCTGGTCTGGGGAGATCCCACATGCCACAAAACAACTAAGCCTGTGCACCACAACTACTGAGCCGTGCTCTAGAGCCACAACTACTGAGGCCGTGTGCCACAACTACTGAGCCCACGTGCCACAACTATTGAAGCCCACATGCCTAGAGCCCATGCTCCACAACAAGAGAAGCCACCACAATGAGAAGCCTGCACACCGCATTGAAGAGTAGCTCCCACTCACCGCAACAAGAGAAAGCCCTCATGTGGCAACAAAGACCCAACTCAGCCAAAAATAAATAAATAAAATAATTTTTTTTAAAAAATGAAAAAGGGATGCCCAACAAGCATCTGATTTTACATGAACAAAAAATGAAACTTCATTGTGTTCAATCGCTGAGATTTTGAGTTTTCTGTGTTACTATAGCATAGAACAGCCTCCTCTGGGCCTCACACTGCGAGATTCCAGGAAACACCAAAAGGCAAGAAACAATCCTACTTTCAAGAAGCTTACAGTCTAAATTGAAAGAACAAGCAGGCAAATATTCCCATATCAAATGCTGAAGTTCAGGCCACAAAGCTGGTAAATGGATATAGATTCAAATGGCCTTATAATATGAAGGTGATTTTTATATGTGAGGTAAAAGGATAGGCTGACAGGCAAATATTCAAGGCCCTAAGAGATCAAATTTCATTAAATATGGTGACCATACCATCCTGAGGTGGCACATTAACACCTTCTAACTGTAATATAGAATGCTTTAAAACATGCAGAAAAATAGAGAGAATAGTGTAATGAACCCTCATTCCACTCATCACCCAGTTATTGTCATTTGCCAGTGAGATTTTCTCTACTCTGTATGTATCTTTCCCTGTAGTATTTTTTAAATGATCTAATAACCCATCCTGATCACCTCAAAAAATAGATATCTTTTTACATTTAGGTTGTTCAAATTGGGACCCAAACAAGTTCTAAACACTGAATCTCACTGTTATGTCTTTAAAATCTGATTTCAGCTTGATAGTTTTCCCTCACACACATTTTTAAATGCCACTTATACACATCGACTTTATAAACTAATGCATTTTAGAAGTCCTGCCTACTCTGCTCTCACATAAGGGCAAAAGAAATCTTATAAACATCAGCTGAAATGTCGAGAGCCACCTAACCATGCTGGGTTTGCCGAGGTTACACAGTAAAATGTCTAGCCAGACTGCCTGCAGCAACACACATGACACATGGCCTGTGAGGGGTGTCAGAGCCAGAGACCTAGAAAGTGCCTACTGGAAGAGGAGAGGCCACACAGAGTGTGTCTGTCCCTTAACCACTGGGACACACGGTCCTGTCCTGAGACTCAGGGACTATGCAGAAGGTTGTATTCTATCAGATAAAGTGGAAAGTGGCCCCTGACTCTGGTTCCTATCTTTGGCTTCTGACCAAGAATAAGTGGCTTCTGTGAGGCAGTGGCCTGGGAAGATATTCAGTCGATGATTCTGGAAGGGAACGACTGCCCCCTGGGTTTGAGCCCGTTCCTTTGGCAAAACCGCAACTTGACCAACCAACCGGGTGAGCAAGTATGACTCAAAGGTCTCAAGGCCAAGTTCCAAACTCATGATTATGCTCACTGGTACTGCAGAATCAGAGAGGATTTTAGAATCTGAGACACAGAGAGAGAGACAAAGAGTAAGGGACAAACACAGACAGAGACACAGAAGAGGACAAGAGTGAGGAAGCCTCTATCCAGCCAGCCAGCCAGCCACGCACACAAAGGTGAGGCAAAGGCAGCAAGAAGGAGCCACAGAAAGGGCCAGGCCAAGAGCAGGCATGAGGCAGAGAAGGCAGGCACAGAGCAGAGGCAAACACCATCTTTTCAAGTCCAACAGTTTTCTGAAGAACTCCACTCCAAAACCAATCCACTCCAAAAGAAACTAACAAGTAAGCTGCACCCTCGGCCTTCAGTTTTCCACAAAGCACACAGCTCAGCCAGCTTTGTTGAACCACCCATGCGGCGCTCCCTGGATGGGTGTGAACAACCAGCCTTTGTTCTATTTTCCCAGCTACTGTGGAAAGGAACAGGAGCAATCAGCACAACAGCATATCAGAGGTGGATGATTGGTTTAGAAGGGGACCCAGATCCCAGAACCACCCCCCCGCCCGCAATAAGACAGTGCAAAGGTCTGCAGAGAAAGCAGGAGGCTGTGTCTGGGGTGATGTGCCAATTAAGAGGACTTGTTTGGAGTGACTCGGTGCGGCAATGCGAACAGTGCATGTAAATGATCAAAAGCAGTCGAGACCCTTTCTCATCAGTCACAGAAGATGCTTAAGGCTGGTTCCTTTGAATGCTGTTTTAGTAGTGGTCTCATACAATACATCTTAAGGAACATTTATACTGTATTCGCTGTGCATTCAACTGTGGCCACTTCAAAGGTTTAGCCAAGTATTTTATGGCCATGGTAAAGGGTTCTTATTGATTTAAATTACAAGGTTGGCTCCCATCAGCTCCACTTGAGGGCAAAAATGCAATAAAATATCCCACAGCACAAGAGACAGACATATCACATTGAAAATCTTACGAGATACTTTTCACGATAATCACTTTCAATGATATTTATTTATATGGGCAAGGTTATCAGAGAGATTTGTCTACAATCTTTAGGCTTTAGAGACTTGTCTTGGTTTGGATGGTGGCTTTTAAAAAATCTAGTTCAGACCTGGGCCAAAAAAAAGGTTGTAAGTGCATTCCACATCTCTTGGCTTAGTCCTGCACCACTCCCTGACTACTAACAGAATGCTTTTTCCAAGAACAGTGACAGTGACATACTGGCCATCATGGCTGAGGGACTATGGTTTTCAGTCCTCCCATCATTTGCATATCCAGCAGGCCAAATTCAGATGAATGAGAGGTGTCAAGGCATGAATGACAAGCCGATCAAGACACTGGAAGGCTGTCCCAGGATTAACCGTCAGGGAGACAAACTCTGCTCTGGAGACTGAGACAGGAACATGCTATTGGAAGACTCTAAAATTGACAAGGTTCGAAGCTGTCAATATGAGACTCTGCTTAGGCTACTCACTAAACCCTATGATAATCAGCACAAAGGAAGTCACCTTATGCTAAGAAAAATGGAGAAAACCAAAGCAGCATGCTCTGGTCTGCTTCATTCCTGTTTCCTTTATAATAATTTGCCTGAAACATAGCCAAGATGGAGCTAGCCCCTGGACATACACAGAAAATAGCAAATGACTATTATGTATCTGACATTTGAAATAACATGTTTCTGGAGGGTTGGCATTACAAGACTCATTTCACTTCAAAATGTTATTCCTAATGTAATTTTTTAAAATTCATAAGAGGCACTTGCTGGAATTCAGTGTAGCACTAAAGTCACTCAAAAGACAGAGGTCAAATTCATTTCATTTCTTTTATGTTTTCTTCTCTCTGCTAGATGAAATAAATGATTAAGCCTAGAACACTTGGCAGTTCAGCGAATGTGCTCCATGGCACCATTATAAGATCGATTTTCTCAATACAGGAGTCTTTCTAGGGTGCACATTGCTTAGCTGACATCTGTCGCCGTTGTCATGGCAGCGCTCTCTCCAGCATAGTGAGAGGTCAGGCCTGACAGGGAAGGCCTCGCCAACTCTACCCCAGTCACTTCAAGGTTAACAGCCAATGGACCAAAGAAATAGGCAATTATAGTACAGTCAATTCCGGTTAAGGAAATATCTGAGAAGTAAATATGTCTGATAAGTGAATGGAAATGAAACAGCCAATGCTATTGATGCAATCCCATAATATCAATACCATTTTGTGGTGCAGTTTGGTTGTTTCCTGTAAAATTTCCATGCTCAAAGAAATCTACCATGAGAAAGGATAAGGAAAACTTCATTATGCTTCCATTAGTTCTGTACTTGAAGAAGAGAATTCCCACAAATGGAGAGATGAAGAGCAGAAGAGCAAAGGTTCTTCAAAGGAAAAAGTGTAAAGAAGATTCCCTGGGTCTCCATCCCCTGTTAGTTTAGTCCCCAATATTTCCAGCTGTGTGCATGCCTGAGAAAAGATTCTCAGCATCTTAAAGGAAATTGCCTAAAATAATACTTCTCATTGCTATCTCATGTTTACTAAATTTATTGCTTATCGGGATGAAAATCCTTCCCACAGTTTCAAAACCCTGAAAAATATCAATCTTTCCAAATTACCAAATGTTGGAATTAATAATTTCTGATGATATACATTTCTACTAAAGCATAACTTTTGATAGACATTCTTTGAATAGAATTAGAGAAATGACAGGTGGAAGTAAAACATAAAGATTTTCAATTACAAGTTGCATACCCCAGGAATTCAGTTACTGACAACCTCTGCAGGTTGCAATACTTGAAATTCATTACAGTACATACAGTCATATTACCCACTCCTGATTAAATTCTGTAGTTAGTATAAAGAGATCTTTAGATTTCATCAGACACTTGAACAAATGGCAATGACTTTCCCTCAGCTGTGAGATTTTGTTACTCACAAAGAAGAATGGAAAATTAAGGGGCTGCACTTAAAAGAGGTATTCAGATGATCTAGCTGTAAATGTTCATGAAAAGCCTCTTCTGTACTACTCCAAAAGAGAGAGAGAGAGAGAAAGCAAATCGAGGGCAGAAAAGATATATGTGTGTGTGTGTGTGTGTGTGTGTGTGTGTGTGTGTGTGTGTGTGTGTGTGTGTCACTGTGGTTACTCGTCTCAGATTTTTGTCAAAACATTCTCAGCTCTGGTCAGTGTAGACCATAATGACTGCTGAGGTCTTTGGTCCATCCTTGGCCACATCAAGAGGTAGAATCTCACCAAACAGTGGTCAGGTTGCACTTGTCAACTTGTTTCCCAGAGTTTTCACTAATGAACCGAAGCCATGCATGTCTTCCTCTTCCTTCATGGGTGGAAGCTGGTTTAGCAGCTAAATTGGTGAGCTGACAATATTCTCTTCAGCCTCTTGAGAACCAAAGTCTTCATTTGAAAATTCATCATTATTTTAGAAAGGTTCTATGTGGATGAAAGAGTAACCCACTCCAATTAGCTTAAGTGCAGAGGATTTTATTGTAAAGATACAACAGGCAATCCTGAAAAGGATTGGAAACGTAGACAGGAAACACACTACATGCAAGCCAAATAGAATAAGAACCGGAATTGGAAAACCAAAAACCAGGGTTATTCTCTCTACATGTATTTCATATCTGCCACACTTTTCTTCTTCTTTCTTTACCTCTCTTTCAGCAAGCTTCCCTTGCTTTCAACGTGGCTTAACCTGGCACAACCTTTCAGTTCTTGCACCATCCTCATCTTACTAACTCAGTTTCTCTATGTCCACGTTTCAAAACCCTGTGAGACAGGGTCTGATTAGCTCAGCCCAGGCAATGGATTGGTTCTCCCACAGTCAGGTGCCCAGTTGGATTTAACCAGGGGGTAAGAGTGGGCAGAGTTATGCAATTTAAACATGACTGCCCAGGATCAAAGATGACACATGAATTGAAAATCCTCCACATGCCCCAAAGCTTCACTAATGAGCAAGAGTTCTAAAAGAAAATAATAAAATAAAATACTTTTTTTAAAGATGCTGAGATGGCTATTGAACAATATATCCATGAATTTGAGTGAGTTGCAATATTGTCAGTCATCCTCATCAATATATAATAACAACCCCTGCAAAAAAAAAAATGTATAAACTCCTCCTTCCTTGCCTAATTACCGAAAATGTCACACTCTTGAGCCTTGGCCTTCACAACAGGCTTCTGCCAGCACTGCACCCTAGTCTGTAGCCCGCATCTGCCCTGCACTTCAGCTAACCTGAACTCTCCTGTTCCCATTTCAAGCCCCACTCTTTCCTTTCCTCTGTAACTCCTTCCACACAGTGTTTCCAGTCCATCTTCTCTCTGGACCACACTATAATTAACTATAACTAACACACAGTGGCTCTCAAAGAATAACCAGGAAGAAATGAATGGCCCCTGGAAGCAGGGTATTTTTCTCAAGCAGATAGTTTAAATGGACATTTGATGTCATTTGTTAAGAGAAAGCATATGAAGCCTGTCCTTGAGGGCCAGCTCAGATGCCAGCACCTCATAAAACCTTCCCTAGACTACACAGATGAAAAATCAATAATCCCACCTCAGAGGAAGCATTTATTGTCTCCATCACTGTTTTCCAAATATAAGAACTAGTGGATCCTTGAAAGTACAAGCCCACAGACCTCTGAGAAACAGTCCATTAGAATTTAAAATGCTGTCACCTGATGGGTCACTTGAGCCATGTTGAGTCATAAATGCAGGACCTGAAATCATATGGCATTTCTAAGTTATTAGACTGACCCCCAGATGATCCAGAATATTATTTTACTAATGTTTAGATACTTATTAAAATAAAAACACAAATCATCATCATTAAATTTCAATTTTAAATACCTAATTGTTCAGGGCCTGTGTAGTCTAACATACCCAGAAGACTCGTATTCCAAATCACCTGTCCCATATGGAATTAACCAGATACCACCTCCACCATTTCAATGTGGCTATATAGCTCCAGCTTCTGAAAAACAAGCAAACACCCTCTGTAGTTTGGTAAATTATATAACTTCAAGTTACACTTGGTCAAAGCCATAAATCCAGGGCTTGTTTGGATGGTGATAGATTTCTAACTTGTTCACCTGTAAACCTAGTCAAAACACTGATCCTGGTCTTTTACAGACCCCATGATTCTAGACACAGCATCTAAGAAGCAATGCCTATCATTTGCTAAAACAAGAGCACAGAGAACTGCTTTATATGCTCACAAGTTGTGAAAATACAGTATTGATTCCACTTAAGGATTTTTCTGCTTATTTATCATCTCTGGTCAAAACTGAGAATTTGTAATTTGTACCTCTGTAGCAGAGATAGAGATGACTTTTTTATCCTTTGTCTTATTCTCAGTGGTTTTTTCACATTTGGGCTGTGGCTATTTTTTAAATTCCTTATTCAATATATAAGATGCCAAGAACTGTGCCAGGCATCTGAGAATACAAATATCTCATAGCCTAATGCAGGAGACAGATATGTAAATAGACAATGCAATGGAATAAATTCTGCAAACGAGGTATATATTAAAGGTTATGAGAAAGAAGAAAATCATTAACACTCACTCAGGCATTTCAGGAGAGTATCACAGAAAAGAATCTTCTTAGTAGGGTATTTTATTAGTTATAGATTGTTGCATAACAAATGACCCCAAAACATAGCAGCTTGAAACAAATTTCTCCTCACTGTTTCTGTGCATCAAGAATTTGAGAGCTAGCTCAAGTTTTCTCATGAGATTGCAATCAGAATCACTCACATGGCTGTTGGGAGGAGGCCTCACTTATTCCCTCTCTGTAGGCTTCTCCATGGGGCTGCTTGTGTGTGCTCATGAAATATCAGGTGAATTTCCCAAAAATAAGTGAACTGAGAGACAGAGACAGAGAGGTCCTAATCTTGAACATCACGCACCATCACTTTCTACATATTCTATTCCTTAAAAATTACTAAGTACAGTTCACACTTAAGAGGATGATAACTAGGTCCCATCCTTTGATGGAAAAACTATCAGAGAACTCATGGGTATATTTTTAAATCACCATGAGTATTGAGGAATGAACAGGAGTTCTCTACGGAGAAGCTAAGAGAGAGAGAGAGAGAGAGAGAGAGAGAGAAAGCACCTAGAGCAGTCTAAGCAGAAGGAACAGCATGGACAGGTGTGAAAAACCATGAGTTCCCAGAAAAGTAAGGAGTCCACTGGAGATGTTCAAACTTATCTTAGCCCTTTAATTAGATAAAGTGTTACAAAGAAGCCCAGTATGCAAAACAAATAAAATGAGCTCTACCACAGTTGAAGCTAGGTGAAGGAGGGAGAGATGCAACTGCCATGCCAAGGCAGCCTTTATGAAAACTCCCGGAGGCCCCAGAATATCACAGAGTTGTTTGAAAGTCACTGCTATAGCCAGTAGCTGTTACTGGTTACCTATAGATGCAAGGCATACTCTCGGTTAATCTTTGTCTCCTCAGGTAACAAATTGTGCTCTTGTTCTGTCACTGGGCTGTAACAAAATTTAAAAATAGATAAAATTCTCATTAAAAAGAGCAACTTCCCTGGTGGTCCAGTGGTTAAGACTCCGTGCTCCCAATGCAGGGGGCCCACGTTTGATCCCTGGTCAAGGAACTAGATCCTGTATGCCACAACCAAAGATCCCGCATGCCACAACGAAGAATTCAGATGCAGCAATGAAGATCCTATGTGCTGCAACTAAGACCCAGCACAGCCAAGTAAATAAATAAATATTTTTTAAAATTTTAAAGTAAAATTCTCATTAAAAAGAACAATGAAGGGGGAAAGGGGTGGGGTAGGAGGAATTCGGAGACTGGGATTGACAAATATACATTATTATACTATGTATAAAATGCACAACTGATGAGAACATGCTGTATAGCACAGGGAACTCACCTAGTGCACTGTGGTAACCTAAATGGGAGGGAAGTCCAAAAGGGAGGGGATATTTGTATGTGTATGGCTGATTCATTTTGTTGTGCAGTGGAGACTAACACAACATCGTAAAGCAACCATACTCCAATAAAAATTAATTTTTAAAAAAATGTAAATAAAGCCAAAAAAAGAGTTGTTGATAGAAGCTGTGTAAGAAAAATGCCTATATAGTACCATTAAACATGTTATATCATGCTACTCATAAAAAAAGAGAGAGAGAGAGAGAATAGTGATCTTATTGCAAACCCAGTTTCCTAATGAGTTATATTCCAAGAGTTCACTTGTAAGACGGTTCTTTAAAACTCTGTGTATTAAATGTCCATCAACACATGAATGGATAAAGAAGACGTGGCACATATATACAATGGAATATTACTCAGCCATAAAAAGAAACGATATTGAGTTATTTGTAGTGAGGTGGATGGACCCAGAGTCTGTTGAAGTAAGTCAGAAAGAGAAAAACAAATACCGTATGCTAAGGCATATATATGGAATTTAAAAAAAATATATATGGTACTGATCAACCTAGTGGAAGGGCAGGAATAAAGACACAGACATAGAGAATGGACTTGAGGACACGGTGGGCGAGGAGGGGGAAGCTGGAGTGAAGTAAGAGAAGCATCGACATATATACACTACCAAATGTAAAATAGATAGCTAGTGAGAAGCAGAAACATAGCACAGGGAGATCAGCTCAGTGCTTTGTGACAACCTAGAGGGGTGGGATAGGGAAGGTGGGAGGGATGCTAAAGAGGGAGGGGATATGGGGCTATATGTATGCATATGGTTGATTCACTTTGTTGTATAACAGAAACTAACACAGCATTGTGAAGCAATTATACTCCAACAAAGATGTATTTTTTAAAAAAACTCTGTGTATCAGTTAGCTACTGCCACAAAGGTACTGTGTAACAAACCATCTCAGAGCTCATTGACCTAAAACAACTATCATTTATTCTCACATATCTACAGCTCAGCTGGAGGTGAGCTGATTTATGCTGGCTCTGCTTCAATTTGCAGGTGAGCTAAAGGGGTTGCAGCTACCCACAGAAAGCTTACCTCACAAAGAGACCAGAAATGCAAAAAAGGCACAGAGGGCAAGCAGAAGAAGACAAAGCCTCTTAAGTCCTAGGATTAGAAGTGGCACACTTTTGCCCACATGGTTGGCCAAAACAAGTTTTATGAACAAACCTAAAGTCAAGGAGCAGGAAAATGCAGTCTGCCTACATGAGGCTAAAGCAAGGGGGTGAAGCACTGGAGCCATTCAATCTACTACATTCTGAATGCATTTTTCCATAAAAACAAAATTTTAATTGTAGTTTCTCATATTAGCTCACCAAAACTGATTTAATGCCAAGAAGAATAACAACAGTAGCTAGAATCAGGTAGTTACATAATGCAGGCACACTTTTTAAGGAAGCCAAGTTTGTCTTCCCAGCTCAGTTTCTTCAACCACTTCTCAACAATGTTCACAGCTCTCCCTACATGCTCTGCATCTTCATGGCTGCCCTAAACCCCACACCACTGTGCCTCACTCATCCCTCATTTCCCTCCTCCAATTATACTGGCCCCCAAATTCAGAACTCAGAACGCCTCCATGTAGAAGCTCTCAACCGGCTGCCAAAAGGAAGACCATCTGATTGATTCAATTCACACTTACATATGAATGCCCCACTGCTTCTTCACACTCCCCAAGACATCTGCCTTTTTAAGGGGCTTGTCCCATAGCCCAGTGATCCTCCTCCCACTAGTAAGATTCCAGATAATGAATTGGTAAAAGTAAAAAAGTCTGGGGCTTCCCTGGTGGCGCAGTGGTTGAGAGTCCGCCTGCCAATGCAGGGGACACGGGTTTGTGCCCCGATCCGGGAGGATCCCACATGCCGCGGAGCGGCTGGGCCTGTGAGCCATGGCCGCTGAGCCTGCGCGTCCGGAGCCTGTGCTCCGCAACGGGAGAGGCCGCGACAGTGAGAGGCCCGCGTACCGCAAAAAAAAAAAAAAAAAAAAAGTCTTAAATATTTTCAGAGAAGGGGAATGTGTCCTAGAGAGGCCTGCCAGTTACTCTCATTGTGTGAAGAAAGTGTCATTCATACACGTGGAGGCTGCTGCATTCATTTTACTACTCTCAGTTCCAATATTTTCTTTTCCTCTCTATGTTGCTACAGGGAATTGAACTCACCAAGAGAAGATAAATGTCAGTGTTATGATTTACATCTCATTACAGGACTAGAGTTGTTTCTCATTTTAAAATCTACTCTATAGGCCAAATCTTTAAAGGCATTCTTTTTTTTTCTTGCAACATTAAAATGACATATTTCAAATTTTTCTTTCAGCATTAAAATAATATATTTCAACATGAAATATGCCTACTTTGACTTAGGAAGAGCTTAATGATTTGGCCCTTGCATTGGGTTTTCATGTGAACATCCCTATTTTAACAAATAACAAAAAAAGAAATTACTATCTTGAGAACACTGCAATTTATCATCTTTGAAAATGTGTTTACTAAAGACATCATAAAGAAAGATTCCATGCATTACATTTTAGTAACACAACTTTTTTACCCTGTACAAATGTCTGTGTATAGACAAAGAGCAGCGGAAAGTTGAGGATTGAAGATATCACATAAAGGACTAATCCAAATAATTTGGACCAAAAAAAATATAGCTTTATTGATCCTGAAGTATGAATTTATGTATGGTTCATTTCTGCTGATGTTTTCATGACAAAAATTAGCAATGCCTATATGCCTTATGACAGTATTATTATGTCATATTTTAGCCATTTTGAGCAGCCTTTGAAATAGTCAATATCCTCCCCCATCACTTTGCCACACAAACTGTGGTACCTAGCATCAAGCTCCCTGAGGATGGGCCAGTAGAAACAATTATTTCTCCTCTTGTCTAGTCAAATGCCAATAACCATAGCATCAACTTCAAGGAGGCTATGTTAGGTCAAGATTTGGGGTGTTTTGGTTTAAGAGCTCCTTCTCACATTTTTTCTTACATTAGCCAGACGTCATCCAAATTCCACGCTATCCAAGGGAAAAAATGCTTTTCTCTTGCTTCTTAACAATGAAATTCTGATGAAGTTTAAATACAGTCACAACTCACATTGAGGAGAACTGTGAAAGGGGGTGTGTAATAAGAAGTATGATTGGAAAGGTAAGTCCAACCCTTCACCAATGGCAGGGTAGCCAACCACTTATCAATCGTGAGGTTGCCCTTATTCCTGACTCATTTAGAGTGAACTACAGGTTAACAGCTAAAACGAGACATAGGGTTCAGAGCAACATTTCAACTTCCAGATCCCACATTTACCAACCATAATGCGGGCAAGTTACTTAACCTCTCTCTGCCTCAGTTTCATTACCTGTAGGGAGGATAACTGTATATACCTCTCAGAGTAATTGTAAAGATGGAACGAGTCCATATGTTTGAAGTGTTCAGAACAGTGCCTGGCACATAGTAAGCACTATTATTAGGGTCTGTTGTCCTCATCAAGTCATCATCATCACCACCACCATCATCATCTGTGGATTCCTCTTAGCCATGCAGTCTCTCTTTCCTCTTAACTCAGATATTTGAGAGCAGCTAAATCACCCTGTAGTTGATCTGAATTCTTGAGTTCCTTCTTAAACACTGTTGTTGGGAGTATAGCTTGGACAACCACTAAGACCTTGATATGATCTAATACAGTTGAAGATGCTCATTCCCTACGACCTAGTGAAGCTATTCTCAGGCATATACAATGGGGAAATTCTTAGACCTGTGCACCAAGAGACTAGATTGGATTAGAATATTCATGGCAACATAGTTTGTAATAACAGAAAAGGGAGACATTCAAATGGTCATCAACAAGAGGATGGATAAATAAGCCATGGAGTATTCATACAACAGAGTAACGAACAGTTCTTGAGTATGAATAAAGTATGTTACACGTATCAACTTGGACAAATCTCACAGATATAATATTGAGTGAAAAAAGCAAGTCACAGAAGATTACATTTACATAGGGTTCAAACACTGGAAAACTTGTCTTTAAAAAGCAGGAGAACAATATGCACAAAATCATGACAGTGGTTACCTCTGGGAGTAAGAGGGGTGTTCTTGGAGTCTCCATGGTAGTAGTAATAATGTATTTTTAAATTTGGGTAGGAGGTATGTGGACATTCATTTTACTGCAAAGTTTTATAGTTCACATATATTATGAAATTTGTAAGTATTTTAACATTTTATTCAAAATCTCTTCAATGAAGAAAAAATAAAACCACCACCTTGCTGGAGTCCCACCCTGTTTCTCTCATGTGGGGCTCCCACATACACTTGTGGCAGCACAAATTTAAACCAGCTCCAGTTTCTCCTCTTCAGTACAGCAGGGCACTCTTCTGCAGGTATTTCTCTTTAGGGATGTGCAGTAGGGTCTGATCAGGAAGGCACTCTGCCTCTATTGACATTTTTGTTTATTTTCTTAATAGAAGAATGCAATATTATGCCCAAATGATATGGACGCCTCATCTCACAAACATCACTCTGTCTATCACCTCCCAGGCAGGAGGTGGGTTTGCTTTCCCTGTTTGGCAAAGAAGAAATGGAGGCACAAAACATCCACAATCCTACCGCCCAACTCTTACAGTCGCTCTGCTTCCTTCAGGCGGCTTCTGCTGTCTATCCCCAAAGGCGCCTCACGCATTACATTTGCCTGTATAAACCATCTGCAAATTCTTTTGGAGGTCGGAGAGCTGTAAATCTTAAATTTAGAAATCAGTGAGGGAATGGCACCTCTGGGATTAAAACCCAACTCTCCTGATTACAGGTTCTGTAATTGAACAACCTCTAAATGGGATTTAAGTCCATACGTGGTGTTCATCATGCACCACATGCAAGCTGAGAGCTGGGGAGAGAGGAAGGAACCACTGGAAGCTGGAACAGCGCGCACCTGCAATAATGGCACAAGTCGTGGGCAAAAGCCACGGACCCTCACCGTGGGCCCCCTCCCTACAGTCACCCAGGGCTCCTCTTTGCATCATGTATTTGTTTCTAAGACTTGGGGATGGGAGGGGAAGGAAAGGAAGCAATTTTTCTTCTTATTAGGTTTGCTCTTCTTGCTCTGGGTGGAATCAATGTAAGTGGGGTCGAACACTCTCCCTAACATTCCCTCCTCAACTGCTGCCTTCCATTGTAAATAATTCAGATAAAATAAAATAATCATGTGCTTGTAATTACCACTCGTCCTTCCCCCAAATGAGTGATTACTGCAATGCTGTCCTCCTGGATGTTGCAGCGGCTGTTAACAGCGCCCAGACTGGTGGCAGGTTAAAGCTGGGATGCGTGTGGCATCTGAAGGTGAAGGCAGGAGGGCTGTTGGTTGTTCTTCCTGAGCAGAAAGACAATGAAATGACACCGCTTCTGTGGAAATGGCTGGCGTTCTGCTAAGGCGCCTGGAAGCAGCACAAATTTAAACCAGCTGCTTTAAACCAAATTCTCCTCTTCATTCTAATTTCCATTTTTATGCATGAGAATAAATCTTCTATGAGAGGCTCCAAGGCACCCCCCATTAAGAAAAAGTATGCCTTTTCTCCCAGCTTTACCTCTTCATAGAATTTTTATTTTGTGGGCTTATTTCTTCATGCAAACACCTTGCCACCTGTGTGGACCTTATTAACAAGAACCTTTAAGAGAGGAGTAAGCAGTTGTTTTGCTTCAGAACATCAATAAAGTTCAGGCAGTAATGGCACCAGTTACAATACGAGGATGAATGTTCTCAACCCCATAGAACAAACTGGTGGCAACTCACCAAAAAGGGAGGGAAGGGGCCTCCCAACAAAACTGTGTGTGTGAGCAGTAGGGAGTAAGGGCTGTGTGGTGGAAGGAATCTCATTTGGATACAAATCATTTACAGGGAAATCTCTGCTTGATAATAGTTCTCTTAACAGAAGATGGTCTGTAGACTCTCCATCTTCATGGAGAATTAAAGAAGCTGTAAACAATAATTTTGGAAACAGCACAGACAGGGCTGTTATGATCCCAGCTTGCTACTGATACTCAGCATGTGACCTTTAAATAAAAAGCTGGACAAAAGAGACTGAACTCCTAAACAGGTAGACCAAACCCTGGCTCTTCCTTCTTGCTCTCATCCACTCCTCGGAGCTGGTGGAGAAGGCCTTGAGCAGTGGAGGGAAGTGGCCTTCGAAAGCCACGGGTTCCCCAGGCTGCCCCAACACAATGGGAGTAGAAGTTGATCCCTTCTCTCTGATGCTTTCTCAGGGCCAAGGGTGACAAAGGCCGAGAGGCTCTCAGTCTGACCTGTCCAATACTAGAGGCACTAGGCACATGTAGCTAGGCACACTAAAACTGATTAATTTTTAATAAAATTTAAAATTCAATTCCTCAGTCACACTGGCACATTTCAAGTGTTCAGTGGCCACACATGGCTAGTGGCTGCCATAGCTGTCAGAGCAGACACAGAACATTTCCATCATCTTAGAGAATTCTGTTGGACAAGGCTGCTTTAATGTGAGCTCACTGACAGAAGAAAGGCAGGTGTGCTGACCACCTGGGGGAGGTCTTTCAAAAGGGAAGGAACAGGATCTCCAACGTCACCTCACTTCCACATTTGGTGCAACTGTTGAAATAAGTTAAGTATCCATGGGAAACAGTGCAACACCCAGTGTTTTTAAAATCTTATTTCTACCTTAATGAGTCTTAAGATATAATGGCAGGACATTTTTAAGTACTTAGTAAATGTATCCCTCAATTTGGCTAATTTTCCTCTTCCATTGGATATTCTTAATTGTTAACATAGGGAAGTTTCTGGACAGAGGAAAAAGCATATTCTGGGCAAAATTATTTTCCATTTCTAAAAAGAAAAGAATAGTGATAGCAATGATAATATGAACTTTTGCATTAAAATATTACAAAATACATTATGTGGAATATATCCCAAGATATCAGCATTTTATGAAAAGCTAAGATATGGTTACCATCACCCTCTGTTCCACCTGAGAGAGGACCAGGGTCAGCCCTCAGGTGTTCCATTTCCCACCTTCTATCAGGAGCCAGGCACTGTGGCTGGTTCTGAAGGGTATAAATGACCCAGGCAGAAGATGCCAACCTCAGTATCAACCCAGGAAATGAGAAGTACAACAGGATGCCCTGGAAGGGCTTCCACCAGGGGAGGGGTGTGAGCCTGGATGAAATCTTAATGCCACGTGTAAACTCACTGGATGTGCTTCAAGATATAAATGATTCTGACTTCCTATTTTTAAATGCCATATTTAAATAATGCAACTATTAGGATGCTAGAAATACCAGTATGTTTTACTTTAAAAATAGCACAGACTATGGAATATTGGTATACTACGCTTAGTATTACCATCACTAGGGGGAAAAGAGGCATTCACATTTCTTATTCTTACACTTTGAATAAGAGCAGAAATTTAGAGAGATTTCTTCTGATGTATAGAATGTTACACATTATTTCAAATGTTATTCATCTTTTTTATGGAACTCTGATATCTGACATGACTTGATCACCTTGATTTTCCACCTCAGTATCTCAGATAGTTATTCAATCATTTATTTATTCATCTATTCTTTGTTCCCTTGTTCATACACACAAATTTTTTCCTTTCAACAAAAACACACCGAGCATCAGCTATATGTAAGGTACTGAGCACAGTGCTGTTGTGGATTCAAAGACGCATCAAAAGCCTCCCCAACTAGCAGGCTAGAAAAGACTGGTTCATCTGTTCATTTTTCAAGCATTGTTTACAGGAAGGATTGCCATATGCCAGGCTCTGTGCTAGCGTCTGATAAACCTTCTTTCAAGGTTTTGCAGTCATAAAGGACAGAGAAACAAGCAGTTAGTCTAATAATGGCAGTGCACAACTGCATGCTGATTGCTGAAGAGAAGTGCAGGGAACAGAAGCTCTTGGGGGTTTAGAAGCAGGGGTGCCCACTTCCTGTCCGGACAGCAGGGCCACTTCCTGAAACAGGTGGCTTTTGAGCAGGATCTTAGAGCTGGAACCCTGGGTACCCCAGTTTAGCTGAATGATAAGCTGAGTAAAGGGAAGTGGAGTTGGGGGAAAGTCCAGAAAGGCAAGTCACGGTCACGGGAATAACAGAGGACCTAAATGTTGACTGGGCCAGAAACTTACTACCCTAGTACCATCCCAGGTAACAGTGGAAGGCAGACTCCAGCACCCGCCTTTCTTAACGGAGGGTGGTCACGTTATCCATACTTGTAAACACCTAAGAGCCTCTGTCTATTACATCCATTCTGTGATTGGTGCTCCATGTGACATGAAATAATTATGTCATCAGTTACAATGCCAGGCAGCCACCAACACCAGAATCCACTTACATTCCAACTTAGTTCTTCTCCTTTCCTTAAAAGTATACCTGATAGTTCAATTCATCTTCAGAGTGATAGATCGTTTACAAAAGCCCCAGGGAAGTGAAGGAAAGGATTCATCCCCAACGAGCAGAAATTTGTAATGTGGGTGGTGGGAAGAACCCTGGACTTGAAGCCAGAAGACAACTTAGGCCTGGCTCTGTCATTTGGCAACTGGTGACGAAGGGCAAAGCATATACATGCTCTGACCCTCGATTTCTTATCTTCCTATAAAGTGGAGGGAGACAAATGATGTCTGCCTTCACTCAGCTATAAAATACTGGGAAAATAGTAGCTATTACTACATTTAGATAAGTTTGGAATAGTTAAGTGTTGATTCATCATCTGCCAAAAACAAATCTGGAATAACTTTTACTTTGTGAATAATATCCTCTTCCTCATCAAAGTACTGATTTTCTTTCTATTTCAAAGCTACTCTTTTTTCAGAAATATTTTATAGGGTTGGCCAAAAAGTTTGTTCAGATTTTTCCATAACACCTTACGGAAAACCTCAACGAATTTTTTGGCCAATCCAATATAGCCACATTAAGATGATTTCTTCTGCTTTTTAAAAATTCTCTTTCTTAGCTTTTGCTTGTTATTTAATTTAGGAAAAAGCAAAGGATTTATTTTGTGATTTAAATTCTGAAACTGATCATGAATTTTTTGATTTCCTACTATGTGCTTATTAAATTCATATTTCTGGTGGGGGAGGATACAGAAGCTGTATTGGGCATGAGCTCAGACCACAAAGACATTACAATCTAACTAGTTACTTAAGATCATTTATGGTATTACATTATATATGCAGTTAAAAAAACAAAGTAAAAGAATAACTGAAGGTCATATTATGGTTGAGACTACATGTGCTTCAGAGCATAGGAAAATGGAGAACTAACCTAAAACAGAAGCAGCAGGGAAAGTTTCACGCAGTAGGTGGGTTCTGGGTGAGCCCTGAAGGTTAGGCAGGATTTGAATGGACGACAGGAGAGGGAGGGCATCCTGGGCATTGAGAAGGCAAGGCAATGGTTATGAGCAGTACATCATGTGACCCAATGAGAAAAGTGGACAAATCAAATAGATAGAAAATGCTGGAAAATCAAAGGAAATAAGGTTGGGTCAGATTACAAAAGATTCAGAAGCTTAGCTCCTTTGAACAAATGACTTTTGATCATTTAAACTTCTTGGGGTCATGTGTAACTCACTGCAATGGGTAGAAGATAAGTAAGATACCCTCTTTGCTTGAAGACTCTGGTAGTCTGGGACAGAGGACTGAGTCTCCTAACAAATAACTATTTGCATCCACTGATTTGGGGGAGCCAAAGAACCTCCTAGGGGGAACCAAACAAACAAGTCAACAAACCTTGAAGTGTTTTTATAAATGTTGGTCAGGCAATTTTGTACATATTTTGAGAGGGGAGGACATCAGAAGCCAAGTTGTGGGGAAGGATGGAGATAACACAGGAGAGAACTCACCCTATGAGATGGAGTCTCGGAGGGCAAGCCAGTCTGTGAGGAAGGCCCAAGAGCCAGATACGGTAGCATTTCTGGGTAACTGGTGGTGCCTGGTACCTGGAGCCACCTGACCCAGCTAACCTGATGGTGTCTATATACCTGTGTAGGAACTGAGAGAGGGCCTCAATACATTTCTTTAACACCACAGTGCTCAAGCAACAATATGGTGGGACCCCACTCTTACTGTAACATAATGGAAGGAGACCACCAAGCAGTCATAGCACCCATGAAAACTGATCATATCAGTGGAGGCAGGCCAATCTTTTGGTATCTGCACTCAAGCAAGGGAAGAGGGCACCACAGAGCAGGCCAGAAGAAGCCACATGGTGGAGACAGCAAAGGCCAGAAGTATTATGATTGACTAGATATATCATCAAAAATATGTACTTTATCCCCCCAACCTCCATACAAAGAGTGTGCTTCCCTACCCCTTGACTTTGGGAGGGCTAAGTAAATTACTCTGACCAAAAGGGGACACAGGCTGAAGCTTAAAATGTGCTTGTGTGGTGGGGCTTGCCCTCTTGTGCTTCTGCCATCATCTGGAGAAAACTCTGTCCCATTGAGCCCCTTGGTCCAAGTTGGACCAGACCCAGATCCGCAGGATGAAGCAGAGCCAATCCTAGCCAGCCTGCAGATCCATGAGAATAAGCGACATAGTGTAATTCCTACAAACTGGTAATCCAAGTCACACAAATTGCAGGATCCAACATTCCACACACTGGGGATTGTCCCTGCCTACCTTGGTGACTGTACCTACCGATAACACAATAACCTTATTGTGTTATTCACAAAAAAAATCTATAAATAAAGGCCCCACACAAGGAGTGTTGTTTTATTTTATTTTTTCATTGAAAGCAATGCTTTACTCCAGTTTTGGCCAAAATAAAGCACGTCTATGAACAAAAGCTAAAACTAGCCCAGACTTCAAGCTGTGTTCTGCAGTGGAAGTTTCTGGAACTCAAACATTTTTTTTTCCTTTCAGTCATCATTCCTTTTTTTATATTGTATAACTTTTTATTTTGGAATAACTTTAGACTTACAGAAAAGTTGCAAAAATAGTATGAACAGTTCCTATATTCCCTTCTCTCAGCTTCCCCTAATGCTAACATTTATTTGGATTTTACCAGTTTTTCCCCCCAATGTCCTTTTTCTGTCCTAGGATCCAATGCAGAATGCCACAATGTTGGTCTCCTTAGTCCCTTCAAATTCATGACAGTTCTTTAGTCTTCCTTAACATTCATGTATTTGACAATCTTGAAGATTACTGGTCAGTTATTTTTCAGAACGGGTTTGTCTGATGTCTTTCATAATTGGAGTGAGGTTACACATTTTTAGTAAGAATACCAAGATGTTGTGTTCTTCTCAGTGCATAACAGGGGTCGAGGGGAACTGTCTTATTACTAGTGATGTTAACCTTGATCACTTGGTTAAGGGGTATCTGCTGGGTTTCGCCACTGTAAAGTTACCGTTTCTCCTTTGTAATTAATAAACATCTTGAGAAAGATACTTGGAGGCTGTACAAATATACTGTTTATCCTCCAACCTTCACCTGGTGGTTTTAGCATCCATCAGTGGATCTTGTTTGCAACTATTGCTGTGGCATTTGCTGAATGGTAGCTCACACCTGAAACTAGAGGGAAGCAGCTAATGAACCGTCCCTTTGCTTCCCAACCTCGACTTAACCAATAATGATATTTGAACTAAGTGTGCAAAGGGATAAAAAAGGTCCAGTTCCTGAAACGAAGGCATCTCCGGCACAATTTCTGGGCCGCTTTGCAGAGTCGACTAAACAGCAGTTGACAGATCTCGCTTAGTAGGCAAAGAGAACAACCACGGAGCACACCCAACTCCCATGCTAATCAAGGTGAATAAAGCCATGACATAGAACAGAAAACCACAGGACTCTGTTTAACACAAGCAGGGGCTCAACTTATTCAGCCGGCTACCTTGTTTTCCATTTGTAATTAGAGTCACAAAGAAACCGCTTCCTCGAGTGCTACCCCGCCAGCAGAGCCCCAGACAACGTCCTCATTTTCAATAAGTCTTCCCCTTTATCTCACTCTGCCTGATGCCTAATAAGCTGATTGCTATTTACTTTGGACCAACAGCTAATCTGTTAATGATTGATTTTAAATTTTTACAGTCATTTGTCTCTGGCAGGACCTGAGACTGCAAAAGGCAGTCTTTTCCTACCTGATGAATTGGCTTTTTCTTTAAGAAAAAAAAAGAAAGAAAGAAGAAAAGAAGAAGAAAAAAGAAAGATTTAAGTCAAAAGTGTTCATGGTTGCATTCTGCTGACAAACTATTGACATTCAATGAGAAATTTCAATGCAAAAAAAAGAAATGGTAATTCTTCCTCTAAAATTCATCTGCTTTTGAAATTGTCAGCAAATAATAAAAGTGGACATTTTGCTAATGGTGGTGTGGGGTAAAGACCCTCTTCCATATGAAGTAAATTGTAATTGTACTATAAATTTGCAGAGCCTGAGATTCTTAATTACCAAAATTGATGCTCGTTGCCCAGCTGGAATGGGATATATAAACTAATGCTTTTACTGTCCTTTAAAACGATCTAAATTGCACACCACATGATATGTATATTTTTTGTAGGATATATGCAGAAAAGTAAATTTTACTTTCTGTTTAAAAAAAAGTCTGTTGAATCGACAATAGGTAGTTTAATTGGTATCACACAGCAATGGTCTGCATTTTAATCACTGCTTCTAAAAATGGTACAGTGGATAACTAGTGTGTTCTGAAAAGTAGAGGGAACACCAGGCATGAGAGCACTGGGTGCATTTATAAACATCGCTTCTTCCACAAAGTTAAGCTTCCCTCAGAGATGCCATCTCTAATTTTGTAAATGAGCATGACCCCCATGGCTAGCATTCCCATCAAATATTTATGAAAACACACCCGGGGCTTCCCTGATGGTGCAGTGGTTAAGAATCCACCAGCCAATGCAGGGGACATGGGTTCAAGCCCTGGTCTGGGAAGATCCCACATGCCACAGAGCAACTAAGCCTGTACACCACAACTACTGAGCCTGCACTTTAGAGCCCACGAGCCACAGCTACTGAGCCCACATGCCACAACTGCTGAAGCTCTTGCGCCTAGAGCCTGTACTGTGCAGCAAGAGAAGCCACCACAGTGAGAAGCCCGTGCACCGCAACGAAGAGTAGCCCCCGCTCGCCGCAACTAGAGAAAGCCCGTGCACAGCAGTGAAGACCCAATGCAGCCAAAATCAAATAAATAAATAAATAAACAAGTAAATAAATAAATGTGCTATACTTAAAAAAAAAAAAAAACCACACACACCCCAAAACCTCTCATCCCAAAATGGAATTAAACTCATCCAAGTGTCTCTGAAAGATGAGAGTGATTTAAAATGTGAACCAGGGCTTCCCTGGTGGCACAGTGGTTGAGAATCTGCCTGCTAATGCAGGGGACACGGGTTCGAGCCCTGTTCTGGGAGGATCCCACATGCCGCGGAGCAACTAGGCCCGTGAGCCACAACTACTGAGCCTGCGCGTCTAGAGCCTGTGCTCGGCAACAAGAGAGGCCACGATAGTGAGCGGCCCACGCAACGCGATGAAAGGTGGCCCCCGCTTGCCACAACTAGAGGAAGCCCTCGCACAGAAACGAAGACCCAACACAGCAAAAATAAATTAATTAATTAATAATTTTTTTTTAAAAAAAAAATAAAATGTGAACCAGCACTACCACCAAGTAAAAAGGAATGACGCTAGTACAAAATGGTTTTTGGGTACCTGTAAGTGGTAGCAGGTCTTCCTGGAGGGCCAGTGTTATAAATTAGCAGATTAGACATTTTGCAGAACCTCTAAATGGAAAGGCTCAACTGTTTGAAGGATAAAAGCCCTAATCTTATTAATATTTTACATCCCGCAAGACAGTGAGGCTCCATCTGCTATCAGCACTACCTGAGAAAGAACTGAGGCAGCTGGGGGACAGAAACCGCGGCCTCCCAAATGGTCTACTGACCTTCCTGAGAGGCAGATATCATGTGACAGCGATTGCCTATCTCAGCAGACAGGCTGGAAACAGGAGAAAGTGTTAAATATAACCAGGTAGACAGTGATGAATTGACATACTGAAAAATCGAACACTTCAGTAATCAGCCTAAGGATCTGATATCAACAACATTTTTCAGTTTTGTCCAAATTCATTGAAAGGTGTACTTTAGCAAGTTCACTTCTCATTGGTAAGACCTTTCATCTTTATGCTGCTTTTCTGATTGGATTCTGTATCATCACTGGTTTGGGTGGCTCTGTGCACAGCAAGCAGACAGACTGTTCACTTGTGAGAGAAGGAAGCCTGGGATGAGCATACATATAAATGTGTTTTACTCCAACATTAATTAAAAAACTATTAAATATCTATCATAATGGTTATTTAGAAAGAATTATTAAAGCCATGGTATATGAAAATGCATCAGGTATTGTGTTCTAACAGCACAGTAAACCTGAAATATTAATATATTGCCCTCTATTTTGCAGTAAGAAGCTTCTATAACTATAATTCTAATTATAGAACTCTAGTTAATGTCTACATGGCTTCAGATAACTTCATTAAATCTTTGGAATATTTATATTATCCAAAGACACTCTCTACCCATTAGAATAAAGAAATCTCTTAAAAAATCCTACTGATATGCTTTTCTTTTTATGACACACATAAGTCATATAATTTACTTTAAGATTTATTCATCTCTGTAGCAGTATTCCAAAAATTCTTTAACTCTAAACCATTTTTTGTCCCTGGTACAGACAGATGTAACAAGGCTGTCAGCTGAGGTCACTCCCTCCTTTGAGATTTAAATAAAAACTTGCTCAAGTCTCCAACCCTCATCCTGTGGGAAGTCCAATATTCTCCCCTAGATTTCTGAGAATTCCTGAGAGTTTATGTTCTCATAGTCACTTCTCTCTCCCCAGTGACTTCTTTGGGTTGAATTCTTGATCTCACTCTCTCTCATCTTTTATAGTTGCCCATGCCAACCCAGATTTTGAAGGTAAACCCTTTTACTTGATTTCTGCCAAAACACCACTCCAATAAAGTATTTGTGTGGAAAAGACTTTCTGTTTCCTTAAAAGTCTCTCATCAGGTCCCATCACTTGCTGCCATCTTGCTTTCTGCCTGTTTCATCCCTCTCCTGTCTTCTCTGCTTGCCCCCATTCCCAAATTCCTCTAAACTTCTTCCACAGAGCAATTCACTATCTCTTAGCCTAGCTCCAGACTGTCCAGACTATCTCCTGGGGACCTTATCTTCATAGCCAAATGCTTCCATTAAGGTGGTAGACAGTCTCCTCCCTAAAAGGAATTCCTGGTTAGCTCTTAAAATAACAGCATTTTCCTCTAAGCTGCTCATATATTACAAGAGAAAATGTGACTCATTCCTGCAAACGTTCAGGAAAAGAAACACAAAGGACAACTAATTTTGTGATAAGCACCATAGGAAAGCATCTACAACAGAAGGTCTACAACAAACAGGAAGATAAGATCGGAATTGGGGGGCACTATAACTTGGGAGGCAGGACTTTGAGGGGACCCTGCTTTCAAATTCACCCTGCAAGGGCTAATAAAAGGATTGACTCATAGATAGCCAGAGGACCATGTTGAGCTGGAAATAAGCCTCCATCCCAATGTCTTCCTAAGACTTTGAGCTCCTGGCTTTTCCCAGAAAGTTCAGTGTAGGAGCACCATAAATAGTGTTGTACGTGACTGATTTCCTATTGCAGACTAAGCCAGAACTTAAGATGAGAAAATTCCCTGCTGCATGGATAAGTAGAAACATTCCAGGAACTGACCACAAGTCAAATTCTTTCTCTTTACTCCCAGCTTGAATATAGGAGATAAAGCATCTCTCCACTATGCATAAGCTTCAAGCCAATCAGAACTATATAGACATCATTCAAAGTGTGACTCACATACCCACATTAGATCAACAGCCTCAGCAGAGTTTTAAAGTCCCAGATCCAAGAACACAAAAAGAGGATGACTCAATTCATTAGCAAATTGAGACACATTCTAACCTCTTTAAGATAATTCAGGCAGAAGAATTTTACTTTAAAATGTCCAAATAGGTTTCTATTCAATGCATTATTTTCTGGCTCTCATAGCAAAGAAATGATGATTTCTAAACAGATAACAAAAGAAAGTGAATTAGGTTCAAGCCTAAAAAAGACTTTTCATTAGTTCAATGTTGGAAGTGTATATTCAATGACTACTACATTTAACTCAGTGGGAGGCAAGTGTGAATGCCCATCATTATACATCAGCATAAAATCATTGCAAACTGCTTGAGGGGTAATTGAGTAATTTTATTAAAATTTGTTGCAACTCATAGAAATATTTACCCAGCTATAATATGGCTGGCTCTATCAGAGACATGTTGGACAAAATTTGCCTGTGCACTGAGGAAAATGTTCCATCTCAAGGGTCCTGAAAAGAAAGTGACTTGTAATTGATCAAACAATTGTCCTTTACATCTTAATAATATGATTCACTCTATGCTTATTGAATTCATATATTTGATATATGATAATACATAGCAAACATTTTCATACTTACTGTAAGCCAGGCACCATTATAAAAACTTTATATATGCTAGCTCATGTCTTCATCACAACAATATTATAGGATAGGTACTACTATTTTTCCCACTTTACAAATGGGGAAACTGAGACATGGAGAGAGAGTATAACTCACCTAACGTCCCACAGATAACAAGTAGCCAAACTAAGATCTGAACACAGGCAATCTGGCTGCCCAGGCTTTTACACTTGGCTTCTCTGCTCTCTACAGCTTCCACTGAATGTGGGCCCACAGCTGACCCTCAGCAACTTCACAGTAGCAGCCCCAGAAACAAGAGATGGCTTCCTGTGGTCTGATTGACAATAAGTACTTGAGGTTTGAGGACACAAGAAAACCCCATAAATCCAACCTAACTACAGGGAGGACAATGGCTAAATTGAGAGAATTTGCATTAAAAATATTATTATTCATAATTATTAATTAGAGAAATGCAAATCAAAACTACAATGAGGTATCACCTCATACCAGTTAGAATGGGCACAATCAGAACATCTACAAACAACAAATGCTGGAGAGGGTGTGGAGAAAAGGGAACCCTCTTGCACTGTTGGGAATGTAAACTGATACAGCCACTATGGAGAACAGTATGGAGGGTCCTTAAAAAACGAAAAATAGAATTACCATATGACCCAGCAATCCCACTTCTGGGCATATACCCAGAGAAAACCATAATCCAAAAAGATACATGCACCCTAATGTTCACTGCAGCACTATTTACAATAGCCAGGTCATGGAAGCAACCTAAATACCCATCGACAGACGAATGGATAAAGAAGATGTGGTACATATATACAATGGAATATTAATCAGCCATAAAAAAGAACGAAATTGGGTCATTTGTTGAGACATGGATGGATCTAGAGACTGTCATACAGAGTGAAGTAAGTCAGAAAGAGAAAAACAAATATCGTATATTAACGCATATATGTGGAACCTAGAAAAATGGTACAGATGAACCGATTTGCAGGGCAGAAATTGAGACACAGAAGTAGAGAACAAACATATGGACACCAAGGGGGGAAAGCGGTGGGGGAGGGGGTAGTGGTGGGATGAATTGGGCGATTGGGATTGACATGTATACACTGATGTGTGTAAAATCGACGACTAATAAGAACCTGCTGTATAAAAAAATAAATAAAATTAAATTTTAAAAAAAGTATTTTAGAATTTACTGGTTTGGCTAATTCCAAATGCATATAGTGCCCTTAACCACAAGCCATTTAGTGTGTCAAGTCTAGGTTCCAAGGACCTGCTTAAATAAGCAAATACATATTATTTGCATATGCGGTTTTATATGCCAGAATATTAAAAATAATTTGTCAACACATTCCAAAGAGTATAGTACTTGGACTAATCAATTTCTTTGCAAACAATTTCTCCCTCGAAAATACCAGAGTAAAGGCTAGCCTGGCCAAGTGAGCTAGTGCACGTTTTGAGTTAATGGAGGATGCATTAGTGAGATTATACTGCCACAATAACAGTGGGTCTGCATCTCTAACCTAATCCATGAGACATTGCAACACTGCAAAATGTATCTTGCTCTACTTCATCTTGCATTTAAGCACCCCCTTTGTCATAGCCAGTTGGCAACCTCAAACGTATTTGTATCTGTATCTGAATCAGGCAGCAGGGTAGGCTATATTCCTCCAAGTCTCAACATGCAATTCTCTCTTCACTTATTAGCTCCAGCCCTTAATTTATTTTTTTATTTTTATTTTTTGACCACAACAAAAGCGACAATGATTGCAATTACCAAACACAAAACACACTCACCAGCCCTTAATTTAGATATGACATAAACATTTACTTGTTTATGCACTTGTTTAATTCATTTTTGCTTACTAATTCTTTTTTCTCTAAGACTCCAAAGAGTAGGTATATCCAACACAGCTGGCTGGCTGCCCTCTGCCCTTTTTGGCAGAGGCCAGAATTTGCTCAGATACCTACCTCTGCCAGACATAACTCAGGATTAATCCTAAATGATCTCCAGCATTTGTGCACAAGTGAGCAAATGCCAGCTGAAGGGTTTCCAGCAACAGTCAGCTAGAGCATTTCTGAGTTTCTGTAGGGAAAGACATACAAGGATGATAGAGACTCTCCCCATTTCTATTGGGTATTACTACGTCTAGATGTGATGTCTGGAACTGCAGCAGCCATTTATGACTATGAGATGAGCTAGGCCAAAAATGACAGAGCAGAAAGATGAGAAGGACCCAGGCCAGGCATGTGTTAGTGAGCCATCAAATTAATCAACCACAAAACTCTACTTCCAAACTTCTAGCTGTAGGAAATAACAGATGTTCTCACCAGTTTAGCAAGTTGATTCAAGGTTTTCTGTTGCTCAGAGCTAAAAGTATCCTAAAAGAGACAGCAGGAAATGTGACTGTATAATTCACTTTAATTAATTTGTTCAACATATATTAATTGAGCATCCACTATCCCCAGGCATTGTTCTAGAACTTGGGCATAGAGCAATAAATAAACTAGACAAATCCCTGCCCTTATGAACATATGTTCTAGGGAGGAATTCACTTTGTGTGATGCCTTGTATGCTCAGCACAGCCCAAAGTGGGAAGAGAAAAGTCATCCAATACTGGAAGAATGGGAGGAAAGTTGCATTTATTATGCATCAGAACACTTTTCAAAGGCTATTTCATTCAGTCACCACGGCTGCATGGTAAGATTGGTGTTATGGCCCCATTTTACAGATGAGGATGTTGGGGCTCACATATCCAAGGCAGAGCCAGGATAAGAATCCATATCTTCAACACCAACTCTGACACTCTTTCAAGCTCTTGTGCTACATTAAGCCTACAGGGTATCCAGGGGGTCAACAGGAACAGCAGAACTAGAGACGCACCAGATCCTGGTGTCCCAGCAGATGGACACGTCATGGAGACATGTCTCTACCTGGTACAAACACAGGGCTATTGTGTGCCCTGTGAGGACTGTAAACAGGACAAGGCAGTAAAATTCAGAACAATCCCGAACAGATGGACATCTGGCAACTGTGAGATAAACACTCAGAGCTTTTGATGAGTTGGTGACGGTGCAGGAAGGAATGGAGATGAGAGCTCTGAAGGGTCTGTGATTTCCTGGCCTGTCAGCTCTGATCCAGGCTGCCCTGCAAGGGATGTGGCTGCACCCTCTGTAGAAGATAAACACAAACAGCTCTGTGATCACAGTTAGGCTGACAAAAAGGAGGGGAGTGGGAGCACGGGTGCTGTTTCATTTAAAAACTGAGTGTTTTCCTATAATAATGCATAAAGGAATCCTTCCAGAAATTTCTGTTTGGGGTGCTATTTACTGACATAATAATGGGGGCTTCTATTTATTGAGCGTTTGATACATGCCGGGCAGTGTGCTAAGTCCTTTCTCTGTAGGATCATATTACAAAGTTAATTCTATTGTTATTCTTGTTTTTACAGATGAGGAAACCAAGACACAAAGTGTTTTAGTCATTTGTCGAAGGTCTCAGAAAATAAGGGTCAGAACTGGGATGTGAACCAAGTCTGTCTTTTGATTATTGGTCTATACTCCCCTCTGTGAGGGTTTATGGAACTTCAAGGCACTGTGTGTTTGCATTCTCCACTCTGACCTAGGACAGTGCTTCTCAGCTTATCCAAAGTGCAGGACTGGTTTGTTTGCTTGCTTTGTTTTGTCCAATCTTCCATGGGCTGATAGAGAGCTCTAATATACCTACAGAGTTCCACCACATATGACTCATAACCCAATCTGCTCTATGTCCTATGAGACCATCCTGACTACTTCTGGGATGGTGCAGCAATGTCAAATCACTACGAGGGTTTTCATTCTGAACATTTCCTCTCACTGTCCATATTGCCTCATTGTGGACCAGCAGCAAACAGTTCAAGACAGGCAATGGTGCACAGACACACTTTGCACAGCACTGATCCAGGACATTTAACCTGCAGCCCCTAATACTGAAAGGCAAGAGGGCCACTTAATGATGAGTGTTTGTATGTACAGGCACATCTCAGAGAAGGAAAGTCCAACATTTAAAGTTCCAAATGAAAAAGGGAAAAAAAGGAAGCAAAGACATTTATAAAAAGGTAGTTCACAGACCTAAAAGCATCTTTCATATTATAAACTAATAAGATGCACTTGTCTAACAGTAGAACAGAAAAATAATTCTGGTAAAGCCATTCATCAGAAAAGTACACAGCCATTGGAGGTATAGGTATAATGTTAAGTAGAAAACAAGATTAAAATGCAAAATTATATACCCAATGTGATCCCATCTCCAACACATACAAATCTGCTATCAAGAAAGGGCTTTATAAAATATCTTGTCCTTAATTGTAATTTGGTAGATTATTTTAGTTACTGACTACTATCGCTTTTTTCCTTAGCATACGTATTCAGATCTCCTTAACTTATTTAAAGAAAGCTGTTATAGGGAGTTCCCTGGTGGCCTAGTGGTTAGGATTCCGGGCTTTCACTGCCATAGCTCCGGCTCAGTCTCTGGTCAGGGAACTGAGATCCTGCAAGCCACAAGGCATGACCAAAAAAAGAAAAAAAGAAAGCTGTTATAAATTCATACTCACTAAGGTATAAATGACTGATAACTCCTAATATTTCCCAGAGAGCATTTGCCTTTTAATGGACATATTTAGCTGAAAAGAATTAATTGTCAGATTTCAATCAGCTATGCAATAGGTAAGTTGAAATAAGGCAATGGATGAGGTTGGCTGGAATCCTTGATATTATATGCATGTGCCTCAAAAGCTTGGTCCCAACTCTTCTTATAACTGAAAAGAAAAAGAGTGCTGGCCAACACCAACAAACCATGAAGCCAAAAATAAAGGTGGCTGCCTTGCTCACCCACTTAGGAGGTATACATGTGGAAGCTTTTGAATTATTTACGATTTAAAACTCCCCTACTTCCCAAAAGAATTTGAAAACACTGATGAAATTTTAAATTATTCAATTTAAAAAAACAGATTACAAACAGTTTACAATATCCAAATGACAGATATAAAGATATTACTATAATGGAGCAATCAATTCATTTACATTTTCCTCCCAGGATACAGCATTATTTTTTACTCAACAAAAACTTGCAGATTGTTATCTCCCATAGCACTTTCCCCAGTAGGTGTTCCAAATGAACAAATTTAATCAAAGCACATCAACTTCAAGGTTTAACTATTTCTTCCTAAGGAAACTTGTGGAAATTGATACATAAATTATGAAGTATTTGTTAAATTCCAAAGCAACAGCATATTCTGATCACCATTTTGTTTTTTCACTAAGCCATCTAGAGCATCTCAGCCCTGAAGTACATTATGCACATTATGTGTTAATGCCTTATAATGTATTTAGAACTAAACAGACTCTCCTTCCCCTCACCTCACCATCAGATGATCCACATAGGTCGAATTTGGTGTCAAGCAAATTAAAAGTGTTATTTTATTATCCAAAGTAATTGTTTCAACATTAAAAGGCCATTATTATGAATCGGTTATGTTGGTGATTATGCCATTAAGAATGTGGGGCTAACTATTTGTTTAGCTGAACACCCATGTTTATGAAAGCCTTCTTTAGGCTCTATGTGGCAAACCATTCTTAACTGGGTACTCCCAATGGTCTTTGTACCTCAGATGTATTTTTCTGAGACATTAACACATTGAAGCCTGTCCCCAAACTCCCCAAGCAACCGTTAATTAACATTGTAAGAAGAAAGAACCAGGCCTCCCATTGTGATGTGGCTGAGACTAAAACTTTCAGCAGTGATGGTGCTCAGAACCACACAGTCATTGGATAAAATCTCTTACTCACATCAAATATTTCAATCATGGGAAGAGGAGGGCGGGTAGGGAAGGCTATTAGAACAGTGCTTTTATTCGGAGTACTCTTTAAAAATCTGCTGGATACAAATATGTTTTTGAAAGCTTCAAGGAATCTCAACCTTGTAAGGAATTTTGAAATGAACTCTTTAGCCTGGCCCTCAAACAGCTCCCATATCTGAGGACTCAGTAAGTGCTAAGCCCTACATTAGGTGTTTCAAGTATTATCACTGATGCTTACAAATCCCTGCAGGTTTCTATTTTACAGATGAGGAAGAGAAGCTTAGAGAGGAGACTCTTCCCAAAGTGTCACGGCAATCTGGAAGATATAACAAAGATCCACATGGGTCTGTCTCCAAAACACAGGCTTCTATTGCATACCAACCCCCTAAAATGGCAATCCAGCTCCAAGCTTACATTCTATGCCACAGGGTAGCTTCTTTAAGCGTATATCTAAGAACCATGTAATTAATCATAAAACCAACAAAACCCTGTAAAACATCCAGAAACAAACTTTACAGGAAACAGGCAAAATCTGTTTGTGATACACACACACAGAGGGACATTCAAACAAAGCCTTGAGCAATTGGGAAATCATGTGTCATTCTCATTTAAGACTCAGAATTGTGAAGAATCCAATTCTCCCCCCAAAATTAATCTATAAATTTAATGTGATTCTACTGAAAATCCCAACAGGATTTTTTTTGAAACTTTGAAAAATGATTCTAAAGTTCATCTGGAAGAATAAACATTCAAGAACAGCCAGGGAAATTCTAAAAATGAACAGTAATGAGATATTAAAATGTGTGGACCTGGCACAAAAATGCAGAGTAATCAAATGACCATGGTAGAGCCCAGAAAGTATATATGGACATTTAGTACATGATAAAAGTGGCATTTTATATCAGTGGGAATAAAATAAATTATTCAAGAAATGATCTCAAAAAAATACCTAGTCATTTGGAAAAAAATAAGTAGAGCTGGATCCCAGCCTCATTCTTTATAGTGGGTTAAATTCCAGAGGGATCAACAATTTAAATATAAAAATTAGAACTATAAAGTAATAGGGAAAAAAAAGATAAAGAATTTTACTATCCTAGGAAAATGGCAGTCTTTCTGATCATGAGTCAGAGGCCACAAATGAAAAGAGGAAAACCCAATAAATTTTATTTTGTAAAAAATGTAAAATCCCTACAAGAGGGCAGATAGCAGAAGCAAGAAGAACTACAATCCTGGGCTTCCCTGGTGGTGCAGTGGTTGAGAGTCCACCTGCCAATGCAGGAGACTTGAGTTCGTGCCCTGGTCCAGGAAGATCCCGTATGCCATGGAGTGGCTAGGCCCGTGAGCCATGGCCACTGAGCCTGCATGTCTGGAGCCTGTGCTCCACAACGGGAGCAGCCACAACAGTGAGAGGTCTGTGTACCGCAAAAAAAAAAAAAAAAAAAAAAGAAGAACTACAATCCTGAAGCCTGTGGAACAAAAAACACATTCACAGAAAGACAGACAAGATGAAAAGGCAGAGGGCTATGTACCAGATGAAGGAACAAGATAAAACCCCAGAAAAACAACTAAATGAATTGGAGATAGGCAACCTTCCAGAAAAAGAATTCAGAATACTAATAGTGAAGATGATCCAGGACCTCAGAAAAAGAATGGAGGCAAAGATCAAGAAGATGTGGAAATGTTCAACAAAGATCTAGAATTAAAGAACAAACAAACAGAGGTGAACAATACAATAACTGAAATGAAAAATACACTAGAAGGAATCAATAGCAGAATAACTGAGGGAGAAGACCAGACCAGATAAGTAACCTGGAAGACAGAATGGTGGAATTCACTGCTGAGGAACAGAATAAAGAAAAAAGAATAAAAAGAAATGAAGACAGCCTAAGACACCTCTGGGACAACATTAAACACAACAACATTCGCATTATAGGGGTCCCAGAAGGAGAAGAGCGAGAGAAAGGACCCAAGAAAATATCTGAAGAGATTATAGTCAAAAACATCCCTAACAAGGGAAAGGAAATAGCCATCCAAGTTCAGGAAGTGCAGAGTGTCCCATACAGGATAAACCCAAGGAGAAAAACGCTAAGACACATAGTAATCAAATTGGCAAAAATTAAAGACAAAGAAAAATTATTGAAAGCAGCAAGGGAAAAAACGACAAATAACATACAAGGCAACTCCCATAAGGTTAACAGCTGATTTCTCAGCAGAAACTCTACAAGCCACAGGGAGTGGCATGATATACTTAGAGTGATGAAAGAGAAGAATGTACAACCAAGATTACTCTACCCAGCAAGGTCTCATTCAGATTCAATGGAGAAATCAATAGCTTTACAGACAAGTAAAAGCTAAGAGAATTCAGCACCAACAAACCAGCTCTACAACAAATGCTAAAGGAACTTCTCTAAGTGGGAAACACAAGAGAAGAAAAGGACCTACAAAAACAAACCCAAAACAATTAAGAAAATGGTCACAGGAACATACGTATCAATAATTACCTTAAACCTGAATGGATTAAATGCTCCAACCAAAAGACACAGCCTTGCTGAATGGATACAAAAACAAGACCCATATATATATTGTCTACAAGAGACCCACTTCAGACATAGGGACACATACAGACTGAAAGTGAGGGGATGGAAAAAGATACTCCATGCAAATGGAAATCAAAAGAAAGCTGGAGTAGCAATACTCATATCAGGTAAAATAGACTTTAAAATAAAGAATGCTACAAGAGACAAGGAAAGACACTACATAATGATCAAGGGATCAATCCAAGAATAAGATATAACAATTATAAATATATATGCACCCAACCTAGGAGCACCTCAATACATAAGGCAACTGCTAACAGCTTTAAAAGAGGAAATTGACAGCAACACAATAGTGGAGGAGTTTAACACCCCACTTACACCAATGGACAGATCTTCCAAAATGAAAATTAATAAGGAAACACAAGCTTTAAAGGACACAATAGACCAGATAGATTTACTTGATATTTATAGGACATTCCATCCAAAAACAGCAGATTACACTTTCTCCTCAAGTGCACATGGAACATTCTCCAGGACAGATAACATCTTGGATCACAAATCAAGCCTCAGTAAATTTAAGAAAACTGAAATCATATCAAGCCTCTTTTCTGACAACAACGCTATGAGACTATATCAATTACAGGGAAAAAATGTAAAAAACACAAACACATAGAGGCTAAATAATACATTACTAAATAACTAAGAGATCAGTGAAGAAATCAAAGAGGAAATCAAAAAATACCTAGAGGGCTTCCCTGGTGGCGCAGTGGTTGAGAATCCGCCTGCCGATGCAGGGGACATGGGTTCGTGCCCTGGTCCGGGAAGATCCCACATGCTGAGGAGCGGCTGGGCCCGTGAGCCATAGCCACTAAGCCTGTGCGTCCAGAGCCTGTGCTCTGCAACGGGAGAGGCCACAACAGTGAGAGGTCCGCATACCACAAAAACAAAAAACAAAAAACAAAAAACCTAGAGACAAATGACAATGAAAACACGACAATCCAAAACCTATGGGATGCGGCAAAAGCAGTTCTAAGAGGGAAGTTTATAGCGATACAAGGCTACCTCGAGAAACAAGAAAAATCTCAAATAAACAATCTAACCTTACACTGAAAGGAACTAGAGAAAGAAGAACAAACAAAACCCAAAGTTAGCAGAAGTAAAGAAAACATAAAGATCAGAGCAGAAATAAATGAAATAGAAACAAAGAAAACAATAGCAAAGATCAATAAAACTAAAAGCTGGTTCTTTGAGAAGATAAACAAAATTGATAAAGCATTAGCCAGACTCATCAAGAAAAAGAGGGAGAGGACTCAAATCAATAAAATTAGAAATGAAAAAGGAGAAGTTACAACAGACACCATAGAAATACAAAGCATCGTAAGAGACTACTACAAGCAACTCTATGCCAATAAAATGGACAACATGGAAGAAATGGACAAATTCTTAGAGAGGTATAACCTTCCAAGACTGAACAAGAAAGAAATAGAAAATATGAACAGACCAATCACAAGTAATGAAATTGAAACTGTGATAAAAAATCTTCCAACAAACAAAAGTCCAGGACCAGATGGCTTCACAGGTGAATTCTATCAAATATTTAGAAAAGAGCTAACACCTATCCTTCTCAAATCCTCCAAAAAACTGCACAGCAAGTGCAGTTTTGCCAAAATCATTCTACAAGGCCACCATCACCCTGATACCAAAACCAGACAAACATACTACAAAAAAAGAAAATTACAGACCAATATCACTCATGAATATAGATGCAAAAATCCTCAACAAAATACTAGCAAACAGAAGCCAACAACACATTACAAGGGTCATACACCATGATCAAGTGGGATTTATCCCAGGGATTCAAGAATTCTTCAATATAGGCAAATCAATCAATGTGATACACCATATTAACAAACTGAAGAATAAAAACCATATGATCATCTCAATAGATGCAGAAAAAGCTTTTGACAAAATTCAATACCCATTTATGATAAAAACTCTCCAGAAAGTGGGCATAGAGGGAAACTACCTCAACATAATAAAGGCCATATATGACAAACCCACAGCAAACATCATTCTCAACGGTGAAAAACTGAAAGCACTTCCTCTAAGGTCAGGAACAAGACAAGGATGTTCACTCTCACCACTGTTATTCAACATAGTTTTGGAAGTTCTAGCCATGGCAATCAGAGAAGAAAAAGAAATAAAAGGAATACAAATTGGAAAGGAAGAAGTAAAACTGTCACTGTTTGCAGATGACATGATACTATACATAGAGAATCCTAAAGATGTCACCAGAAAACTACTAGAGCTAATCAATGAATTTGGTAAAGTTGCAGGGTACAAAATTAATGCACAGAAATCTCTTGCATTCCTATACACTAATGATGAAAAATCTGAAAGAGAAATTAAGGAAACACTCCCATTTACCACTGCAACAAAAAAGAATAAAATACCTAGGAATAAACCTACCAAAGGAGACAAAAGACGTGTATGCAGAAAACTATAAAACACTGATGAAAAAAATTAAAGATGATACTAACAGATGGAGAGACATACCATGTGCTTGAAAGAATCAATATTCTGAAAATGACTACAGATTCAATCTGTAGATTCCCAAAGCAATCTACAGATTCAATGCAATCCCTATCAAATTATCAATGGCATTTTTTACAGAACTAGAACAAAAAATCTTAAAATCTGTATGGAGACACAAAAGACCCCAAATAGCCAAAGCAGTCTTGAGGGGGAAAAAACAGAGCTGGAGGAATCAGACTCCCTGACTTCAGACTATACTATAAAGCTACACTAATCAAGACAATATGGTACTGGCACAAAAATAGAAATATAGATCAGGTGAACAAGATAGAAAGCTCAGAGATAAACCCACGCACCTATGGTCAACTAATCTACAACAAAGGAGGCAAGGATATACAATGGAGAAGAGACAGTCTCTTCAGTAAGTGGTACTAGGAAAACTGGACAGCTACATGCAAAAGAATGAAATTAGGACACTCCCTAACACCATACATAAAAATAAACTCAAAATGGATTAGAGACCTAAATGTAAGACCAGACACTACAAAACCCTTAAGAGGTAAACACAGGAAGAACACTCTTTGACATAAATCACAGCAAGATCTTTTTTGATCCACTTCCTAGAGTAATGCAAATAAAAACAAAAATAAACAAATGGGGACCTAATGAAACTTAAAAGCTTTTGCACAGCAAAGGAAACTATAAAGAAGACAAAAAGACAACCCTCAAAATGGGAGAAAATATTTGCAAATGAATCAATGGACAAAGGATTAATCTCCAAAATATATAAATAGCTCATGCAGCTCAATATTAAAAAAACAACAACCCAATTCAAAACTGGGTAGAAGACCTAAATAGACATTTCTCCAAACAAAACATACAGATGGCCAAGAAGCACATGAAATCTGCTCAACATCACTAATTATTAGAGAAATGCAAATCAAAACTACAATGAGGTATCATCTCACACCAGTTAGAATGGGCATCATCAGAAAATCTACAAACAACAAATCCTGGAGAGGGTATGGAAAAAAGGGAACCCTCTTGCACTGTTGGCGGGAATGTAAATTGATACAGCCACTGTAGAGAACAGTATGGAGTTTCCTTAAAAAATGAAAAATAGAATTACCATATGATCCAGCAATCCCACTACTGGGCATATACCCAGAGAAAACCATAATTCAAAAAGACACATGCACCCCAATGTTCACTGCAGCACTATTTACAATAGCCAGGTCATGGAAGCAACCTGAATGCCCATCGACAGACGAATGGATAAAGAAGATGTGGTACATATATACAATGGAATATTACTCAGCCTAAAAGGGAAAGAAACTGGGTCATTTGTTGAGATGTAGATGGATCTAGAGTCTGTCATACAGAGCGAAGTAAGTCAGAAAGAGAAAAACAAATATCGTATATTAACGCATATATGTGGAACCTAGAAAAATGGTACAGATGAACCGGTTTTCAGGGCAGAAATTGAGACACAGATGTAGAGAACAAATGTATGGACACCAAGGGGGGAAAGCAGCAGGGGAGGGGGTGGTGGTGGGATGAATTGGGAGATTGGGATTGACATGTATACACTGATGTGTATTAAACTGACGACTAATAAAGACCTGCGGTATAAAAACTAAATAAAATTAAATTTAAAAAATTTATTTTATTTTCTGTTTAACGCTACATCATAATGTTATAATTGAAGAGAATTCTACAATCCCTTAAGGAAAAAAGATTGGTAATAATTGTGCACACGAACTGAAAACATGCCTAAAAAAAAGTAAAATCCCTATAATTTAAAATAGACAAATGAGAAACAGTAAAAATTTGCAACAAATACAACTTTTAGAGTTAATATCACTAATCTAAAAAGTGTATAAAATACTCTATATTTTCCAACATTGCTTGATGTTTTACAATGAGCATACACCATTTTTTTCTAGTGAAGAAAATAACAAAGCTATTTTTATTTTTAAAAGAAGTATTTGTTTAACCATGCCTATTTCCTCCATTGTATAACTTCCAATATTTAAGGGAACTAACCAATAACGTTAGATCACACCATTGCAACTCTAAGCACAGGGGGTCTCAAAGCTGGATGTTCTTAAGAATCACCCAGGGGCTTCCCTTCCCTTCCCTGATGGCGCAGTGGTTAAGAATCTGCCTGCCAATGCAGGGGACATGGGTTCGATCCCTGGTCTGGGAAGATCCCACATGCCACTGAGCAACTAAGCCCGTGTGCCACAACTACTGAGCCTGTGTGTTCCAACTACTGAAGCCTGCGCGCCTACAGCGCATGCTCCGCAACAAGAGAAGCCACTGCAATGAGAAGCCTGAGCACCCCAACGAAGAGTAGCCCCCACTCACTGCAACTATAGAAAGCCTGCACGCAGCAACGAGGACCCAACACAGCCAAAAATAAATAAATTAAATAAATAAATAAATTTTTTTAAAAAAAGAATCACCCAGGAAGGTTTTATTGCTGATTTCAGGGGTAGAGGAATTTGCCTTTAAAATTTAACAAGCATCTTAATGTGTCTCGCCTGCTAACCTCACTTTGAAAACTATAATAGCATACCCAGTCACACAACATTTTAACCTGAGAAAAAGTACACTGAGAGACTATCTCCATGTTTACTAGGACATGTAAAAATATCCAGTGCTTCTTAAAACAGCTACATTGGCCATTGAAGAATTGCTTTCTGTCTTGTAGATTTGGTGGCCCCTTAAGATCTGATGTTAAAATGCTGGTGCCAAATGAAACTTATTGTCTAGGTTTTATCCTCAAGATGGCTTACATTTTATGCCAGGAAAACAATTCTGGGGTATGACACTAAATTCTCTGCAGCTCCATGGTGTGAAGTATGCGAGGTCTGTCTTCCCCCAGTTAAATGCGTCTCACAGGAATTCAATCTTCTGTGTGCAGTATGAATTTCATTTAGTGGAGATGCTACCCATATTTTCTAAGGTGAAAAAATTCTGCTTCTTTATTGGAACTTTCCTGCTTCATCCTGACAATCAGATTTTTTCATAAACTTGGAATGACCTTTATAAGTTTCTATTGGCTCCTCTTTCCCTCCTCAGTTTTCACTTCAACATTAGGAGCTTCACAGGTTTGAAGTATTGAGACACTAGTACAGTTTGCTAGTTATGTGTGATTTATTCAAAACTATCTTGTTAGATTAGAAACTTAAGATTTCAAGTCAATTGATGACATGTCTAGACTTAAATGTAGTCTACTTTGAGACAGCTTCCTATAATTGGTTTTTCAAAGGATGTGAAGGCTTTAAAAATGGATCATTTTTTTCTAATTGTTTTTTCTCTTCTTTCAACTTTTAGTGACAAGTAGTTGGGTCCTATAACCCACATGTTTAAGCTTGCAGTCATTTCTCTCCTCATACATACATATTATTGTACTAGATAAAAACAACTGTTACCTTTTTATTGTTTATCTAATATTAGATCATTCCCTCCTTCTTTCTTCAATCATTGTTTGATCAGTTCTTATTGAGCACCAAGATACAGTCTAATTACCTTGCTAGATCATAAGCACATAAGAATTTTGGAAACTAATTGTGAGTGATATAATTTCTATGCTTCCTCAGAAAGGAGCCAAACTCCACAATCACAACATAGCTTCAGAAATATCAGCTCTACAACTACCATGAGGTTAGGCTCAATAATCTTGGTAAATGGCCATGAAAAAGTTTTAGCGTGATGTCTTACCAGTCAGGGACTAACAACTAGCATTACTTTCATCTGGTGCTCATGGCACCCAGTTGGGTACTTTTGGATCTTCTGGTCTTCACTGGTATAGAAATACCTAAGCATCCTACCATCCGATGATATATATGACATGCTCTGCCAGTTGCTCTACTTCATACTCTTGAGGGACACACTCTTTCACAATTACCATTCTTCCAAAACAATCTTTACCCATTATCTTGAATCTGGGAGTGGATCATTGATAAAAGACTGCTGTCTGAACAGGGATTGCTTGTCTCCTAAGTCTTGATAATGATTTGGGATTGGCACCTGCTCACCCAGGCAGTAAAAATCTCTCTCTTCATGTCTCAACAACCTCGTACTGCTGTTTGATTTCTAGAAAATTAAAAATTTACTCTCAGCGTCCAGGCCTCACTCCATGCCAAAGTAAGCATAAAATTGGGATCAGTCAAGAGTCTCCCTTGGAAGTCATTGCCACGGATTCCACACATAAGATGATCTCACAGGAAGCTATTTTGGAAATCCCCAATATCAACATGTGGGGCAGAAGCTTTGACTCTGTGAGGTTTCAGCAAAGCGTCTCTGATCTCTTGCTTGCATTTGTAGAAGTCAAGACTCTGAACAGTGCCCAACAGGACTGGCAAAACATCCTTCTTCAATAATTCAATAATTTCACCAAACTCCTGTATCTTAGATGAGTCACTGGTCACAAGAGTTGTTATCATGCCATGTGTTTGGTCCCATGGGCAGTCTGCTTGTGTTTATTTTATTTGCTTCTAGATAGCCTCCAATACAACTTGGAAAACTCTGAGCTTAAAAACTGGGGGAATTACGCAAAGTTCATCTGGAAGTTAGCACAGACTTTAAGCAAGTCCCTTGTTCTTTGGGGCAAGATGGGCTGGGTAATAATTCTCAAGGTGTCAGCTTGGAGGAAGGTCTCTAATCGATAGGCCACAACGTTCTTTCTGTCCTTAGACATTGTCTCAATCAAAATGCTTCCCTCTGCCACAGACAAGGACATGGATGGCATGCTTATCAAATCCAATGAAATTCATGCAGAATATGAATCCCAAGAAACAGGACACTTGACATCCAATTCTGCAATACACTTCAGAGAAACCTTTTAAGCAGTGTCTGTTCAATTTTCAGTGAAGATAGGATTTAGTGGCATATGAAGAGTAATTATCAAAAGACTTATACTGCCTGCTATTGTTTTGTTTTCTTCTTCATTCTCATTAGTAACCCTTTTTTGGGGTGGGGGCAAAACTGTATGCAGACTTTGAGATCACAGTACATGTCCATGGTAGTTAGTTCCAGCAAATTACAGCCAGCCATTTACTATCATCTTAAAGGAACACCCCAAGGTATCACACACAGAAGATAAAGTCCTTGAAGGCAAGTTCAAGTCCTATAGTTCAAAGGCCACTGGATTTTAGAGCTGATAAAAATATTAGAAATTATCTAGCCTGTATGTCCCATATTACAAATGAGGCACTTTAAAGCTGCAGGATTCTCAGGACTTCCAAATGCCCCACTACAGTTCAGAGATAAAGCCTAAATGAGAAGCCCACTCCCTCTCTATATGTCATTCCCTTGATGCTCCAGGATGCCTCACTCAATGCTTCCTTGTAAGTAGGTGGTGCCTCCCCTTCAGGTCCCCTTCTTCCCAACACACTCCCTGTGAGCCATTCACACCAGCATTCCCACATAGCTCCATCCCTTTATTGTGACTTCCTCTGTCTAGAAGTCCTTCCTTGTTGGTCTGGAAATCATTGCCTAATCATCTTCCAGGACCCAGCTCAAATATCAGATCTCAGGGAAACTATTTACTACACCACAGTTAGTTGCTCATGTTCACTTTGTCCATACTATGTGAATTTTCAGACTGGTTTACATCCCGCTGTCTCTTCCACTGTGAGCTGCTGGGAGCAAGGATAAAATGTCAGCCATCTTGAAAATCCAACTTCAGGTAGAGCCAGGTATATGATGACAATAAATGGCCAAATTAAAACAAGCAAATCGACAACAACAGCGATTTTTTAGAAATTCAGGACCGGCTCCATTCCATAATTCTGTTGAAGCCACAGAGATTTAAAAGATAACAGTTTTGCTCTCAAGGGGCTTACAATCCAATGGAGAATTCACTTATAACTTCTCAACAAATATCTGCTGAATGATGAATTAACGTGATCTAATTCCAATTCTCCCATGTTGAAAAGCTATTACCAAAATTCAACCAATCTCAGTGTGTTTTGTGGAGCCATCGTTTTTTATCATGATTAACGAGACTTCCTACTTTGTGGTCCTGATTTCCTCACTTCACTGCATTTATCACAGCCCCCAGTGCTGGGCTCTCACCATAAAGCTGTACAGAGAACACAGTGGAAAAATTCATTCACACACATTAGAAGTGTCTCCCATGAAAAAACTATGCGTTGACCTGGAGTGGGGAAATAGGCACACATACTGCTAGTTGGAGTATAAAGCAGTACAATTATTCTGGTTATCGACCTGGCAATATTTATCACCATTTTAAATGTACATCTCTTAGTCCCAGCATTTCCACTGCTAAAAATTTATCCCGTGAACATGTTTGCACAAATCTGCAAATGTATAAGGATATTCACTGCAGTGATGGTTGAAGTAGCATAAATTTTTTAATTGTTACATCCATATCCTGGAATTCCATGCAATCATTACAAAGGGTGCAACAGATCTAAATGCACTGAGAAGGAGAGATGTTCAATATATTATTAGTTCAAAACAAGGCACTGGAGAGCTAAGGTTTGGTAATACCCCACTTGTGTAAACAAAGAATAGATACACTTATTCGTATATGTATAAAAATTACTAAAAAGTGTACAAAAAATATTAACAGAGATTGTAACAGTGGATGGTATAGAAGAAAGGAAGGGACAGGAGGACAATTTTTTAATTTGATATACTTCTGTAGTGTTTGAATTATTTTTCTATTGAATATATTTTATGATTTCTTCCATCTTCTTATCACCTCCTTGTTTTATCTAGTTCCGTTTAAGCAACTAGGTTTTCTCAAGACTAGGTTATTTATCCCATATTAACCCTCTCAAACTCAGACACATCTCCCAAACTTATTCTCTCTAAACCACTTTTTCTGCTTTAAATATGACCTTTCCAAGATCTTTAGCTTATGATTAACCAGATGAAACCATCAGTACACGGACCCCCAATCCAGGTACTGAATTACAGAAAGTACTTTGGGGAAAAAAAAGAATGCTAACTCGATTAAGTCAGTTAAAACATCCGCAAACATTAGCAATGCCACAGTGTCATGACGCAGGAGGTCAAAGGTCCATGCACCCCACACACTGCCCCGCACAGCAGGGCTTAAATGGGGCAGTTCCGGTTCTGCCATTAGGACCACGCACACTCCAATCTCAGTGAAAGTACATAACACACCGCAATTATCCCCGGATCATCGGCACGGTAGACCCAAACAACTCCAGTCTACCTTGTCAATGTATATTCTGGGAGTCTTTAATGCACGGATCATTGGCAAGCTGCGCCATAAAAGCCCTATAGGAGCCGTGACCGTGTGTGGAGTCGATGCACACTGAGGGGCTCCCCCAGGCCCGCATCACTGGCAGCGCATCGTGTCAATGCATACTTCGGGAGCCCTGTGCGTACTGAGGAACAATGTACACCAAAAATACTTATGAAATAGTTGTTACAGTGCATACACAGTATTCACTCTTCTAAATAGCATGTCAGCAAATGTAGTGTGTGACAAATAACTCCTAGAGGCCCAACTTTGCACACGGATGGTTAGTCCAGGGAATCACGGTTAGTCCAGGGAATCACAGTTAGTCCAGGGAATCACGGTTATTCCAGGGGATCGCGGCAAGACTGTGGCGGGAGCGTGGGTCTTTCTTTAGGGTTAGAGGGAAGGGTCTTAGGTCTTAATTAAGCCTCTAGAGCAGCACTGTCCAATAGAAATATAATGTGAGCCACGTATGTCATTTTAAATGTTCTTTGTGGCCACATTTTTTAAAAGGTAAAAAGAAACAGACAATAGATTTTAATAATATATCTTATTTCACCCAATATATCCAAAACATCATTTCAATAACCCATCAATATTTTTAAATGATTAATGAGACAGTTTACATTCTTTTTTCAGTCTTCGCAATCCAGTCTGTATTTCACACTTACAGCATATCTCCATTTGTATCAGCCAAATTTCAAGAGCTCAATAGCCACACGTGTCCAGTGGCTGCCCCAGGGGACCGCACAGCTGCAGAGGCTTAGGAAAACGAATCCCAGCAGCTTAAACTTATTCACTGTGCCCCGTCAACTACCTGTCTCAAAGCAGGTGTGTGTCTAGCTTGCCGTCTCATCTCCTGACAGTGCTGCACCTGCCGAACCGCCTTTTCTCAGCCGCCTCAGCGGGTAGATCTGTTTGGGGCTTTGTAATCCTAAAAAGGACCACAAATAAGCCTTCAGAAAGGGGAGAGAACGACTTTAGGCCAAAGTGATACTATCAGTGTCAGGTCCTCTTTCTTGGAGATGGAGCTGAAGAGGAGAGCGAGGGGCTGCTGGGGGGAGGGAAAGGGGGCGGGAACGGCGCCCAGTGTGAGGGTGGCGGCCTCCCTGCCACTAACCCCAGCAAACGTGCCGTCAGCCAGGCTTGCGGCGTCACAGGGGGTCAGCCCAGGTGGGGTGACTGGGGTCTGAGGCTGAGTCTTCCCAGGGACACAAAGGGGGAGGGGTGCAAGTAGAGGGAGAAGACAGGGAGAGCGGGAGAGGGCGCGGGTGCGGGCCAAGCCACAGACAAAGCCGGCGGCTAGCATGGGAGACGCGGCGCAGCGCTCATCCGGGTACTCGCGGGACGCACGGGGCGGGGGAAGGGCGAAGGCCGGCGCCCGGCAAGCCTATTTGAATATCAGGCTCTGCCACGCTCGGGGCGCCGCTGACAACTTCATTACCTCCACGGATAAAAATGACTGCGGGCGAACGCAAATGGCTCGCCCGTCTCGCCGCCTGCCTCCGCGGCAACCAGCTTTGGGCGGGGCCCCGCCTAGCACCGCCTCCTCCGCACACCCCGCAAGCAGCGCCCCCCTTCCCCCCAGGCACCGCGCAGTGCCGCTCCCTCTCCACACCGCCGCCGCCCCGCCGGCGAGCCCAGCTAGGGATGCCATGGGGTGTGGGCGACTGGGAATTGCTAATCTACTAAGATTTGCTCGTGAATGTTAAGAAAATGCCCTGCCTCTTAACTGTCATCGAATTAACGTATGGAAACTCTGTGCGTAGGTTTCCTAATCTTGAACCCTGGACCCCACTGGTTCCCGACCACCACTCCCCTGGTGATTAAGTTGGACGAAAGCATCCCCAGCGCCGCATCTTCACCCACTGAGCAAGCAGGTGAGGGGGTGTACTACTCCCGGTTCCCCAGACCTTAGGGTCCTGCTGCCACCAGGACGTTGCTGCGTTACTGTGCAGAACCCCTTCCCAAACCCCCGGCCTAGTTGAGCAGTCCATATGGGAATGGAGGCAAGTCGTGTGCAGAAGGAAAAGCTGTGTTTCCAGAGCCCCTCTTCTTACTTTGGCATAGAGAAAAAGGAGAGGATTGACTCCTGGCAAGAAGTCACTTCCTGCCTTGCGACAGCTGCGGTTATTCCGTGTGGACTCCTTGTGAACTTCTGGGGAGCAGGAGCGAGGTCATTTTTATTAATAATAACAGCAGCAGCAATAACAATAATAGTAAACATCTACTGAAGGCTTATTATGCACAAAACATTATGCCCACTGCTTTACTGAGATTATTTTATTTTTGCCACAATGACCCTAGTGCTCTCCTGGAAACTGGGGTTTAGCCAAGCCTTGCAAGGAGCCCAGGGTAACCCAGCTAGGAAGGCGTGGAGCACAGGTGAGAAAGCAGGCCTCCCTCCCTCCAGAGCCTGTGCTGTCAACCACTCCGCAATTTTCTGGGCTTTTCTTGCAGCTCAGGCTGCTGTCCCATGCCCTCTTCCTTCTCCCCTACGTCTCCCAGCCCCCCAAGCCATTCCTCCCTTGCGACTGAAGGGTGAATCCTAAATAGCATAAATCAATCAGATCAACCCCTTCTTTTGTCCAGGGCTTGGTTCAGAAAAGAGCACGTGACCAGTCCTGGCCAACGCCAGGTATGGGGGACATCTGCGGGGGTTTCTGGGAAATGCTTCCTTGCTACATGATATCTTAGTGCTATTCGTATTTGGGTGGTGTCCACCACCTGGTAACCAACAGCAAAGCTACTCTACGGAGACAGATTTGCAAGATTTAGTACGATTCATGTGAGGGCTGAAGTTTAGGAAAGTGGCTTTCTAGTCCCATCTCTACCAGCAGTGAAATCATGCTGCTTCATGATTATTCAGGATTATATTTAAGGTTGATTCCTTTTTGGAACAAGAGAGAATATAAAGAAGTTAACAAATGAAAACTTAAGAAATTTCATCATGTCTCTTCCCCACTCTTTCCGTTTCTTCATCAGTAAAATGACTGAAGAACTGCTGCTCCTGGGCAAAGGGAACCTCACAATTCCAACTTCTCTTACTGGGCACCAACCTCATTCAGTCTCAAGGCTCTAAGCAGCTTTTCCTCGACTCCCTTTTCCGTCAAGACATCTCTTTGCCTACACAGGCACTATGGAGAACCGTACTGAGGGTCCTTAAAAAGCTAAAAATAGAACTACCATATGACCCAGCAATCCCACTACTCGGCATATACCCTGAGAAAACCATAATTCAAAAAGACACATGCACCCCAATGTTCATTGCAGCACTATTTACAATAGCCAGGACATGGAAGCAACCTAAGTGTCCATTGACAGATGAATGGATAAAGAAGATGTGGCACATATATACAATGGAATATTACACAGCCATAGAAAGCAACGAAATTGAGTTATTTGCAGTGAAGTGGACAGACCTAGAGACTGTCATACAGAGTGAAATAAGTCAAAAGAGAAAAACAAATACCATATGCTAACACATATATATGGAATTTTTAAAATATGGTTCTGGGGCTTCCCTGGTGGCGCAGTGGTTGAGAATCCGCCTGCCGATGCAGGGGACACGGGTTCGTGCCCCGGTCTGGGAAGATCCCACATGCCGCGGAGCGGCTGGGCCCGTGAGCCATGGCCGCTGAGCCTGCGCGTCCGGAGCCTGTGCTCCGCAACGGGAGAGGCCACAACAGTGAGGCCCGCATACCACAAAAAAAAAAAAAAAAAAAAAAATGGTTCTGAAGAACCTAGGGGTAGGACAGGAGTAAAGATGCAGACATAGAAAATGGACTTGAGGACATGGGGAGGGGGAAGAGTATGCTGGGACAAAGTGAGAGAGTAGCATTGACATATATACACTACCAAATATAAAATAGCTAGTGGGAAGCAGCCGCATAGCACAGGGAGATCAACTCGGTGCTTTTTGACCACCTAGTGGGGTGAGATAGGGAGGGTGGGAGGGAGATGCAAGAGGGAGGGGATATGGGAAAATATGTATACATATAGATGATTCACTTTGTTATACAGCAGAAACTAACACACCATTGTAAAGCAATTATATTCCAATAAAGATGTTAAAAATAAAAAAAGAGTGGGGAAGTTATACCAAGAGCCCCCTCAGAAGATCTTTGCTCATATTTCTTTGGCCAGAACTGGGTCACATGCCTATCCCTAAACTTTCACTAGCAAGGGAGGTGAGATTATTTATCATCATTGATAATTAATCAGGATTTACTCCTTGAGTTACATTGGGGGGTAGGTATGGGAGGAGGCAGGAAATAAAACAGGCAATATTAAAACAAAAGCTGAATTTTAGTCTGTCTCCCAGCCACCTATTCCTGCATACAAACTATTGCAAAGCTTGTTGGCTTAAAAAAATTATCTATCTTTCTCAAGAATCTGTGCTGGGGAGACGGAAGTGATTACCAAGGGAGAAAGGAAGATTATTGGGTTGGTAACTAAAAGTGTCTCTCTGCAACTTATGATGGTTTATCATTTGAAAGTCAAAGATAGTCATATTTAGATTATTCTTGTATTGGTCTTTTCCACAAAATGTGTTCTAAAAATGGTGTATATTGATTTAGCCAAGAGTAAATTGGCTGAATTCAACTGGTAATTTTCTTAGAGGGTGGTAAAATCATTTTTACTCTTTTGCTTTGTTTTTTTTTTTTCCCAAAATAACTAGCCATATAATGGACTCCACATAGGAGTTTTCCTTTTCAATAATAATGCTTGACTGAGGGCTTCCCTGGTGGCGCAGTGGTTGAGAATCCGCCTGCCGATGCAGGGGACACGGGTTCGTGCCCCGGTCTGGGAAGATCCCACATGCCGCGGAGCGGCTGGGCCCGTGAGCCATGGCCGCTGAGCCTGCGCGTCCGGAGCCTGTGCTCCGCAAGGGAGAGGCCACAACAGTGAGGCCCGCATACCACAAAAAAAAAAAAAAAAAAAAAAAAAAAAAATAATGCTTGACTGAACTAAGTCATTTTTGCCCTAAATTCTTTAGTTTGCAGACATCTAAGAATTTAGATCAGGAGGATAGCAAATAATTCCTTTGATTTAGCAAATAATTTGATAACTGAATTGCTCACCATCAGAATATTATCCTTTTGAAAATCAGTAAATCACAGAAGATTTTGAAGATTAAATTATTAAATAACCATCTCCCTCTTTCATCAGGGCATGCAGGAAAATTGCAACATACACTCTGTTTTGTAGTGTCACTTCCTTATCCTAAATAGGCCTTCTAGTTCTCTTTTTTAATAAACTTATTTATTTATCTATTTTTGGCTACGTTGGGTCTTCGTTGCTGCGCACGGGCTTTCTCCAGTTGCCACGAGCGGGGGCTACTCTTCGTTGCATTGCGCGGGCTTCTTATTGCGGTAGCTCCTCTTGTTGCAGAGCACGGGCTCTAGGCACGCGGGCTTCAGTAGTTGTGGCTCGCAGGCTCTAAAGCGCAGGCTCAGTAGTTGTGGCGCACAGGCTTAGTTGCTCAGTGGCATGTGAGATCTTCCCAGACCAGGGCTCGAACCCATGTCCCCTGCATTGGCAGGCGGATTCTTAACCACTGCTCCACCAGGGAAGCCCCTAGTTCTCTTTTAACTTTTATATACCTGAGGTAAAAAAAAAAAAAAAGTTCGTAAGTGGTGGCTATAGTTAGATTCATATCATTTACTAAAATAATACATGGACTTCCTTCTGTGATTATATCTTCCATCTTCTTATAAATGTATAGCTGCCTCTATAACAATAAGTAGTCAGATGATGAATGTTCATTATTAATGCTACCTCTCACCCCTTTTTTCCCAAGAAGCTCATGGCACTGCTTGCACAAAATTGGTCAACATCACCTCTGTGAATCGTAGACCATTAAAGCCAGAATTAAAGCCCTCTCATTTGATGAGTGAAGAAAGAGGCTAAAGAATTTTCTGGAAGTTTCCAGGCTACTTAGTGGTAGTGTGAGATCTCATTATCTTGTTTCCTGGTTGACTGCCCTTTACACCACATAATACTATTAATGATTAACCTTTAGGACAGAACTAAGTTTAACCAGGTTATCAAGTCAAATTCCTTACTATGGAGTTGGTGGCACCCACTCAGCCTAGTCCCTGCAGGGTCAGGGTTCCCATTATATCCTCAGGGGCAGAGAGCTTGTCCTCTACCTCCAGCCCATCATATCCAGAGATCCCACCTAGCACTACGTACCATCAAACCCCACTCACAGGTAAGATCTCCTCAAGATCTCCTAAGATCTCCTCAAATCCCTGTTTTATTACATGTCCCAGCAGCCCAGACAAAACCAGGGTACAAGAAACATACTTGATAAGGTGCTTCTCTCTTCCACGCCTGTTTAGCTACTGAGGAAAGGGGAAAATGGAAGAATGCAGTTGATGATGCATTGCTCTCCATCTTCTCACCATCGCAGTGAATTTAAAGCCAAATTTTAAGATTAGAATCTGACAGCTCAATCATATAAGTAGGTTTTTCGTTCTCAAATGTTAGTTGAATTTTCCCCCTTAAATAATTATCTGGATTTAGAAACCCTGGGGCCTGTATTTTTCCAATATGGAATTATTCCATTTGCATCATTTATTTAAACTCACAACTCATTTGTTCAAATCATATACTTCTAAACAGGAGAAAGGAAAACGCGCTCTAATTCTCCAATATCTTTAACAATTAAAGAATAACTAGAGAATGAAGCCTCTTCATTCCCCTATTCCTCCTCCTACTCCTCCTCCACTTCTTCTTTGACCAGAAATTGCTAAAATCCACAGTAATGAGGTAGACTGTGCTAAGAATTTTCTTCACTTAACATTTCTCATTATTAATAAATTTTACACTGACAACTATAAAGTGAACACTTAGGATTTATGCACCTAACCTAATTACATATGCTACATGTACGCATTTCATTATTTACTTGACAGATTCATTCCTTGATATCATAAATAATTGAACAAGAATCAAATATTAACAATCAGATACATGTTAATTCTCCACAAATCTGTAGAAACAAACTATATTTTTATTTTCAGTTCAACAAGCACTGATTAAGATGTCTTCATTAGGCAAATTTCATAAGCAAAGTTCTTGATCTACTTTTCGTACTTTCACTGAAAATTAAACCTGGACCAAATTATTCCAGGATTACTTCATGGAAAAAAAAGGAATACAACAGTATTTCTAACAAGCCATTGGGTTCATAATCTTTCTCAAGCACTGCTGTATCTTATATACGAAACATTAATCTGTGTGCTTTAAAATAATTTGAAAAGGAATTTTCAAATATAGCTTTTATTATAAGCTAGGAACCAGCACCATATTGGTTCTTAGTAATATATTACCAGAGCTTATTGTCTTATGGGATGATGGGTTTAACCACACAATAATTATATAACTTGTTTAAATAATAATTTCTAGACATTGTGGATAACAGTAGAACTAAATTTATTGGGGCTGAAAATTTACCCTGAGATCAAAGTATAGCTGTTACTTTTTCTGCTTTAATGAGCTAGGTTTAAATTTTTTAATTCATGTATATCAACTTCTTCACTGATCAAACTATTCTCACATTTTATCAGATTTGCTTTGGTAGAGCATACCATACAATTTCATCATTTAAAAAATATTAAAGATTCATAGATAGCCACATTATTCATAATACAAGATTAATGTCAGGCTGACAGGTTTTTGTAAAGATCTGACTCTTTTTTTCTAAGTGCATATACCATATCAGTGTGAAATGTACCTCTGATGTTGCATATTGATTACTCCCTTCTCTTCTCTTCTAATGCTAAAGAGATAATATTATAGAATGATTGTCAGGGTTAGTGTGTCTCTGACCTACACATGTACTATTAATAATTTATGAGCTAACTTGAAATACAGCACCAAGAAGCCAACTGAGGACCACTGCCACTGACTGGAATGACATATACTCGGTTTTGACAGCACGTGCACCCAGATTTTGAAGTTCTGTTGTTAAAATACGTAGAGAGACACAAGTGCTCTAAGTGCCAGAGCTAACTGAATGGAAGGAAGCCATGCTTCTTTGTTAGAAATCTCAAGTAACTACATTTATCTCTTTTCATCCTATCCTTTCCATGCCATGAAATTTCCTTTTTAAATTATTTAATCAGATTTCCAAGTGAACTCATGGTGTCTATAAACATTAGAGAATCTACATTCAAGCAATATGGAGGTGTAGAAAGCAAAAGATCAGGTCTTCTTATTTCCCACATTCCTTCACACTCAGAGTTTGTCTGGTGTGGATCCTTCCAGACTGTGTCCTATGCTCACACAAAGATCGTGGAGATAGGGATAGAGTTTCCCCTACCCTCAAAAATGGTATCACACTCTACATACTGCGCTGCAATTTGCTTTTTTCACTCAACAATATATCAAAGACATTCCCCATATCAGCATATACATTTGTAGTTCAGTTTTTAAACAATATAGTGTTCTATTTTATAGAGGTACCATGACTCATTTATCCATCCCCCTATTAATAGATTGTTAAGCTGTCTCAGATTTTTCACAATTAAAGAACAATGTCACATACACTGAACATACTACACACTTACTTAACTATTTCACTAAGACAGCGTCCTGGAAGTGGAATAGCTATGTCAGTAACTGATTGTTTAAATCCCCTTAACCAGTCAGTTAGGTGAGAAACAATAAATATTACCATTTAGGATTTAAATATTATAACATTTCATTAATAGATGTGCTCATAATATTTAAGTGTATTTTTTAAAACATACTTTTAAAACTTTAAGAATAGGGAGTAATTTAGGGAAAATATATGTAAGGTTTTAGTTACATTAATTTCATATGTGAGTAGCTTTCTGCAAAAGCAGACTAAAGCCGAAGTTGTTTCTAATGGTTTAGCAATACGTCATCAAGCCACGTGTCTGTATATACTATTTTTAACATCAATGTCCAAAGCAGCCAGTCTTCATTCTAGCAGTGCTACCCATAACTAAGGATGTTTATAGAGATTGACAACTGTTAAACCACTGAATGTTTTTCAAAACATATTCAAAGAATTTTATGTTTGAAAACATTTCATCTAGGAAATCTAATTAAAAACAAGGTTATATTTATCTGAAACCACCACAAGTATAGTTATAAAATTTTCTGCTTTTCACCTAAACTGTTTGAAGCCTTCTACGAACAGTGTAATGGTTACCTAGTGTGTCTGTCAAGTTCTATTATGTGAACTAGAATACGCTTTCAGAAAGACGCCTTGCATCGATGACAGACACTTCCTATCTGCTAGGATTCATAAAAATTGGAACACTGATCATTTCATGTAGAGATTTTCCTTAGCAAGAAGATAAAGGGAAACCTTATTATGCTAAATGACTTACTAGTCAAAAGTAGCCAGGACACTGAAACCTAGAAACTAGTTAATGGTTTGTAACAAGTCAGAAATATAAAGATGTTCAACCAAGAAAATGACATCAAGCAGCACTGGCTACAAGAGAAAAGAGCAGCCTGTCAGAATCACGCGATGACTGTGGTGACAGGTAGACAATAAGATGGGATGACACCGATTCCTCTCACCGGGGGTGTTTTCAACAGCTTTCTCTTGGGAGTTTCCATGCACTTCCTTTGTAGGAAACCTTCCCTCTAAAAATGGCAGCAGACCCCTTGGAGGTCTTGTTAAAATTCTTGTTCTGTGTTATGAAGTGTGTTGTTTAAGGCAGATGGCAGTACGCGAACAGTTCATTCTTTGTTGTATAAAGGCAAGTGGGAACAACAGTCACACCAGTAAGGTAGCTCATGGCTGACATATCCCAGTAATATTGCACAGTAGGCATCGTGAAACAGGAAATGAGTCAAAGGGGAAAATCGGTCCACAATCCCACCTAAGATGGCAGACAGCATGAATCCAAACAGAAGCAATATGGTACATAATGAATATTTCATATTCAGATTGGTATCCATTATATCTGCCAACAAATTTCATACATCAGCTGAAACCTCCACATCACCATTAGGATGAACATTGTTTTTACTTTTAGGAGAAATTTTCTTTCATTCACTCTCCGCTACAAAACTGCAGCTATAACAGTGTACCTCTACCTACCTCATTATGGACTATAAAGGCTATGCCACAAAAGAATTAAAAGAAAGCAAGGAGCCCAACTATCACCCAATGACTTCTTTAATACCAGTAATTTTAAGGAATCCATCTACTTTATCTAAAATAATGCATCTCTGTTTTTTACTTAACCCTGTTCTAATGTAAAGTTATATCATTTCCTATATGTCTTATAGTGTTATAATACCACTAAACTATTTCCAATAGGGTAATAGCTGTCAAAACAGTCTTCTAAACTATTTCTCTATTTTTTATTCTATTCCCAACATATTTTAAGCTGTATGACAAAAGAAACATTTCATAACCTTTTTCAGCTAAATTTTTTTTCTATTAATGTCATTTCAACCAGTGGGAGATCTATATTTTCTGCACTGCAGTTCTACATCTAAAATTATTTCTGATATAGATTAGCTGTCCCTTAGTGAGCCATGAAAGACAAAATCTTAGCCTCTTTAAGCCCGTCTTGTTTGACAGCATGCAAGCATTTACATGAAATATAAAGCAAATATTTGTTCTTCTCATACAAGCTGTCAGCACTAACTTGGGTTGTTTAGAAACCTGTTCAGACAAACAGAATTGGCATTTACTACATGACATACGATAAAAGGTCAACAATAGGTAAAATCAAAGATTACTGAAAAAGAAATTAAGAGTTAACATGCATTTGTGGAACCAAAGTTGATCATATTATGCCATAACTTATATAGTAAATTGACAATTAAAACTTCATTGTTTATTCATTTGATTGTTTAAGAAAATGTGGGGCTTGATTTTAGTTGCTTACTTACCAGATATTAACTTTTGGTTCACTGCAGGGATAGCTATAAGAAAATTCTTATTACCCTGAAAAGTTCCCAATTAAAGTTGCTTTTCAGCTTTTTTCTCCAAAGAAGCTTCTAATAGCTAATAGGAATGTATTCTGGAGATTTCTTGATATTACTGCCACCTAATCAGGGCCACTGAGCCACCACCTCCAACTGCCCAGCAAAGTCAGGCTTCTGCTTTAAGGAACTGGTGATGCCTGAGTGTGCGGGAGCAGTGGTTTACCAAAAGATGCAAATTTGCTTTCCTCGTGCCTCTAGGATTTGTACTATAATGGCTTCCCTTGGGAATACCTCCATCGTGGAGGCACATTTCATCTGCCCCTAGACCCGCTCTGTTCTGAAGCCACAAGCATGGAACTTGTCCTGCTTCCTGTGGACAGCGTCCCATCTGCTGAACACACATTTTAATAAGGAAACTCTATTTCCAGGGAAATACCTATTGGTATTAACAAGAAAATAGCATCTCTACAAGATTCTCTGAAAAGAAATCGTGTCAGTGCCACTCATTCTGCTTTCAAAGACAAGTCCCTGTAATTACTTTCTCCCCTTCGTTTCCTTGTCTGGATAAAGCAACAAGATCAAGAGAATCTATCCATTTTCCCCAGATACCTTCCAAAATGTGCATCCACTTTGCAAGCTGTGATCAGAAATTTCACCATCTGTATTTGTATTAGCAATTCACTGCACAAAGAGAACAGGGGGCAAAGGAGGAGAGCAAGCATGCAAGCAAACATCAGACAGACAATTGTATATATGCAAATGCTTGCAAATTTCTGCCAGCATCTCCCTATCTATAACCAAGCAACATGGAAGCCTATTCATCCCTCAGCTTCTTCACTGCCAAATATGGTTGTGGATTTGGAGGAAGATACTCAGGAAACATTGAACTTTCAGCCACTGGGACTAAATCTAACTCAAAATCTACTATATAAAAAGCTAATGCATAAATATAATCAATGATTTTCTAGAAAGACACAAGATATGCAATCTTCTGGCTACAGAGGGCAGAAGAACAAGATGCCTTGCGAGCAGGCAAGAGAAGGGAACGGTTGCAAGCGGCTCTCCAGCCCAACTAACAGAGGACTGAAGGGTTGCCTCTTGGCTTCAGGGCAGTGCATGTGCATAAACAGCCTGGGCATGGGAAACCAGAAAGAGGCAGGATGCAGAAAATGCCCCAAATTCAAATTCGTAAATACAAAGTGCTCACTTTCAAATGAATATATACATGGTGTTTGAAAATGACAGCAAAAATCATCCTGTATTTTGTTTTGTCTTGAAATCAATTATTCCCAAACAATATTGGTAATCGAAAATTGCATGACTTTCTTTATTCTTATATATTTATTTTACTCACTGCAAATCAGAAATAATGGTAATAACTCATATATACATGCTTTTCACAGACAGTAATTCCATTCATCCTCAAAATTATGCTTCAAGGTAGGGTCGGTATACCCATTTTACAGGTAAAGAAACCTGGACATGGAGGTTCAATCAGCTCCACTGTGAACTGAGAGTGAAAGGGATGGCCCAAAGAAAACCAAGAGACTTGTGAGAAGAGATGGGACAGTGGGCAGGTGAAACAATGGATGTTTACTATGTCTACTAGTTGTCCCTCAGTTACCGCCCCTGATTCATTCTGTCTGGTATTATGGTTAGATGTTTTCATGTGTATCTGCCCTTGGATTGAGAGCCCCTGAGAACTAGGTATCTGGACTATGTATTTGTTATCAGTGTATCTCCTGGAGGACCCAGGACAATCCTCCAAATATAGTATATGCTCAGTAAATATTCCTTGACATTATTGTTTAATTAAACTAGTATAAACCAGTTCATCTTTTGCTCATTTTAAGTTCTGTGGTGCCTTGTTCTTTTTTGCTACATGGATATACATAAAATCTCACACACACATACACGTTTTAACACCATCAGAGACAGGATTTCAACAGCAAAAGCAAATATCCTATGTTCATAATTTATACATATATTGACTGTCCTGTAAAATCATTCCCTCAGCTAAGTTTACACAGGTGAGAAAAAGCAACCTTCTCCTGTGCGTTTCTAAATCATTTCATTTTGCTCTTCCGTTTTTGTTCAGCAAATGCTGTATTTGCTGAAAATTCAAGTGCCTACAACTCTGTGTCCTTTCATAAGGTGTTAGTATGCAGTTGTCATCATTTGGATTTTACCGCGGTGTACAAATGTCCTTACTCTTTCCTTGAGTCATTTAATTTCCATCTCTCTGGCCTTTCTCAAGGACTCCCCTCAAAGCCTATAATCTCAAGTACGGCCTTCTTTCCTTCTTCCTGGGTTTATAGCTGCCCAGCTAGAGACTCTGCCCAGCCTTGCTTGTAGCTAGACGTGGCCATGTGACCGAGTTCCTACCAAGTGATGTAGTGATGTGTACAACTTCCAGATCATCTGCTTAAAGATGTCTGGGATTTGATTTCAAATAATCCAGCAAAGGAGGACATATCTGGGGGATATAATGGTACAAGTCCGACCATGTGAAGATAACTTGAAGCTGAGTGATGGGCACATGGGGATATATTATACTACATTATCCCTACATTTATATGGATATGTTTGGAATTTTCTATTGAAAAATAAATTCAAAGGTACTTGCACCAGATGTGTTGTCCCCTTTCCTTCTTACTGGCTGGAAATAGAAATGACTGGAGTGACCTTGGAAAGCACCTGTGGAGGATGGCAAAGCCACCCCACCAGACTGGGTCCCTGACTGACTTCCTGGAGCAGGGCTTACCCACCTGCCTTGGAGACTTACTGAAAGAGAAATTGATTTCTCGCTCATTTGAGCCATTGCATTGTGGGGTCTCTTTGTTACAGCTACGGAGTTCTCTACATAACCCAGCTCCCTATTTACTTACATTTTGTTTCAAAAGTCTCCTTTACTCTAACAGAAAGTAGAATCTCACCTGCTTTCCCCATTCCTTTACTTCTCTCTGGCTCTCTTATAGGTTGGCAGAGTGTTAGAACTCAATCAACCTTTACTATGGTTACATTTTTTGTTCCTCTGGAGATCAGGCAGAACCACAAGCCACACAAACAGCTAGACTGCACTGAGACCAACTTAAATTGCTCACAATCCAACTCACTGTCAAAACCCTTACAAAAATGCCACTTTTGAGTTTGAAAGTCTACTATTTAATATAGCTATTGACAAACTTTATTCAGAAAAAGAACCCTACATTATTACAGCAAAAGTTACGATGAAATAGTAATGTTGAAAACATTTCAACTAGACAATAAAAGGTTAAGAAAATATTTAATTTTCTCCACACAAAATATGGTTGTATTCTAAACCACCATTTAGGCTGTATCTGACCCATCAGTGTTTTGTCTCTCCCTCTCCAGGGCTGGCACAGTCCACCACAGTGCTTTTTGGACTTTTGAATTTCAATGTGTGTACAGGGAAGATGCTCTCCAGTCCAGAAGAGTTTCTGCCCTTCCCTGTGGCCTCACAGCAGCCTCTTCCACACTGACCCTGGCCATTGATTGGGCTTAACATGTAGCACGAGGCATGTGGGTTAAAATAATTTTCTAAAAGGAGTCGTTAATCCTTGTAATAAATTTCCTAAGAAGGTCACAGACTCTTTCTCCAATAGTCCTTAGAAATAAGGTAGATTTTCACACAATGGCTTTTAGGGGAGGTCCTGTGAAGGTCAGAGGGTGAACTTGGTAGGTAAACCAACAAAGAGGAAAGCAAAACTGAGATGCAAACTAATGTTTGTTATTCACTGAAACTAAACAAAATGAGGAGTTTCGGGAAGTTCTCTTTGCAGGGTTAGACTGCAGGTTTCACTTTGCCCACTTTTGCTCACAGGAAAAAAAAAATCGGCTGTGAGTATAGCAGACCTGTTCCCACCCTCTGCCCCCCAGCACACTCCACACTTCACTCCCAGCCCTCCTGCCCCCACCCTTCAGGAGAATTCTGTCTTTGCCAGACTAGTTCCTAAGCTATGGCTGCACAGGTTGGAATTAGTGTGCGCAGGAATCGAGAGGATTGGGTTTACACCAAGAGCTACTGGGAGAAGTGCAAAGAAGATTAGAGAAAAGCAGGAGAAAGACAAGAGCCAGTGTGGGCTGGGATCTGGAAGTGTGAAAAGAGGCTACAGTTGTCAGGAGTTTGATAAAAGCTGACAAGGAATGTGAGGTGTACATAGATAGAGAGACCTTATATCTATCTAAGATAGAGAGGGAAGAAGGACTGGGGCTTTTAAGAAAGTCTTGGATGTTAATATTAGAACCCTTCAGTGTTTTTTAAGGAGAACTTAGTAAAGCCTTACATTATTTTTCAATTGCTTTTTGGAAGCCAGACTGGATTTCAGCTTTATGGGGTTATATGACATAGCAGCATACCTTTGGAGAACATGCTAGTCTGTCCATATAGTCAAGTATTTCAACTTAATCATCAACCATTTATTGAACGTCAATCTAGTATGTACACACTGCACTAGGCACAATGCCTTAGACACAAGGTCACCAAATGAAATATTTCACCAAAGTATTTCATCAAATGGTCTCTTTGATCAAAGAAAAGAGGAATCTTGAGCAAAGCATTGATTGACTGCCACGTAGACCTCACGAATGGACAACTACATCACCATTTCAAGGTCAACTGCTGGAGAGAAATGGGAAATGAGGCACTGTAACAGAGGTTTCTCCTAGACCCTCAGGACGACAAACATTTTCAAGTTCAAGGAGGCAGACATCTCTGAATTACCTACTACCATTCCTAAAGTTCTTCTACTACTTTTGCTGGTTCTGCCACAGGAAAGGGGCTTTAAGAAGGGTCCTACGTAGAGGAGACCTTCAAGATGGTGGAGGAGTAAGACGTGGAGATCACCTTCCTCCCCACAAATATATCAGAAATACATCTACATGTGGAACAACTCCTACAGAACACCTACTGAACGCTGGCAGGAGACCTCAGACTTCCCGAAAGGCAAGAAACTCCCCACATACCTGGGTAGGGCAAAAGAAAAAAGAAAAAACAGAGACAAAAGAATAGGGACGGGACCTGCACCAGTGGGAGGGAGCTGTGAAGGAGGAAAGGTTTCCACACACTAGAAGCCCCTTCACGGGCGGAGACTGCAGGGGTGCGGAGGGGGGAAGCTTCAGAGTCACGGAGGACAGCGCAGTAACAGGGGTGTGGAGGGCAAAGTGGAGAGATTCCCGCACAGAGGATGGGTGCTGACCAGCACTCACCAGCCCGAGAGGCTTGTCTGCTCACCCGTCGGGCCGGGTGGGGGCTGGGAGCTGAGACTCGGGCTTCAGAGATCAGATCCCAGGGAAAGGACTGGGGTTGGCTGCGTGAACACAGCCTGAAGGGGCTAGTGCACCACAGCTAGCCGGGAGGGAGTCCAGGAAAGTCTGGAACTGCCTAAGAGGCAAGAGACCATTGTTTTGGGGTGCGTGAGGAGAGGGGATTCAGAGCACTGCCTAAACAAGATCCAGAGATGGGCGCAAGCCGTGGCTGTCAGCACAGACACCAGAGACAGGCATGAAACACTAAGGCTGCTACTGCAGCCACCCATAAGCCTGTGTGCAAGCACAGGTCACCATCCACACCTCCCCTCCCAGAAGCCTGTGCAGCCCGCCACTGCCAGGGTCCCATGGTCCAGGGACAACTTCCCCAGAAGAACACACGGCATGCCTCAGGCTGGTGTAATGTTACACTGGCCTCTGCTACTGCAGGCTCGCCTTGCATTCTGTACCCTGCTCTCCACCCAGCCTGAGTGAGGCAGAGCCCCCTAATAAGCCACTCCTTTAACCCCATGCTGTCTGAGCAAAAAACAGACACACTTAGGTGACCTAGACGCAGAGGCGGGGCCAAATGCAAAGATGAACCCTGGGAGCTGTGCGAACAAAGAAGAGAAAGGGAAATCTCTCCCAGCAGCCTCAGGGGCAGCGGATTAAATCTCCACAATCAACTTGATGTACCCTGCATCTGTGGAATACCTGAATAGACAACAAATCATCCCAAAATTGAGGTGGTGGACTTTGGGTGCAATTGTAGACTTGGGGTTTGCTTTCTGCATCTAATTTGTTTCTGGTCTTATGTTTATCTTAGTTTAGTATGTAGAGTTTATTATCATTAGATTTGTTTATTGATTTGGTTGCTCTCTTCCTTTTTTATTCATATATATATATAGATGTATATATTTTTTTCCTTTTTCTCTTTTTGTGAGTATGTGTATGCTTCTTTGTGTGATTTTGTCTGTATGGCTTTGCTTTTACCATTTGTTCTAGGGTTCTGTCTGTCCTTTTTTTTTTTTTTTTAGTATAATTTTTAGCGCTTGTTATCATTGGTGCATTTGTTTTTCGGTTTGGTTGATCTTTCTTTCTTTTTTCTTTTAGTATAGGTTTTAGCACTTGTTATCATTGGTTGATTTGTTTTTTGGTTTGGTTGCTCTCTACTTCCTTTATTTTTTTTTCTTTTTCATTACTTTTTAAATTTTTTATTTTTAATTTTAATAACTTTATTTTATTTCCGTCCTTCCTTACTTTCTTTCCTTTTTTCTCACTTTTATTCTGAGATGGGTGGTTGACAGGGTCTTTGTGCTCCAACCAGGTGTCAGGCCTGTACCTCTGAGGTGGGAGAGCCGAGTTCAGGACATTGAGCCACCAGAGACCTCCCAGCTCCATGTAATATCAAATGGCAAAAATCTCCCACAGATCTCCATCTCAACGCTAAGACCCAGCTCTACTCAATGACCAGCAAACTACAGTGCTGGACACCCTATGCCAAAGAACTTGCAGGACAGGAACACAACCACACCCATTAGCAGAGAGGCTGCCTAAAATCATAATAAGGTCACAGACACCCCAAAACACACCACCGGATGCATTCCTGCCTACCAGAAAGACAAGATCCAGTCTCATCCACCAGAACACAGGCACCAGTCCCCTCCACAAGGAAGCCTACACAATCCACTGAACCAACCTTAGCCACTGGGGGCAGACACCAAAAACAATGGGAACTACCAACATGCAGCCTGTGAAAAGGAGCCCCCAAACACTGTAAGTTAAGCAAAATGAAATGACAGAGAAAAACACAGCAAGGTAAAAACCCACCAGACCAAACAAATGAAGAGGAAATAGGAAGGCTACCTGAAAAAGAATTCAGAGTAATGATAGTAAAGGTGATCCAAAATCTTGGAAATAGAATGCAGAAAATACAAGAAAAGTTTAACAAGGACCTAGAAGAACTAAAGAGCAAACAAATGATGAACAACCCAATAAATGAAATTAAAAATTCTCTAGAAAGAATCAATAGCAGAATAACTGAGGCAGAAAAACGGATAAGTGACCTGGAAGATAAAATAGTGTAAATAACTACCACAGAGCAGAATAAAGAAAAAAGAATGAAAAGAATTGAGGGCAGTCTCAGAGACCTCCGGGACAACATTAAAACGTACCAACATTCGAATTATAGGGGTCCCAGAAGAAGAAGAGAAAAAAAAAGGACTGAGAAAATATTTGAAGAGATTATAGTTGAACACTTCCCTAATATGTGAAAGGAAATAGTCAATCAAGTCCAGGAAGCACAGAGAGTCCCATACAGGATAAATCCAAGGAGAAACATGCCAAGACACATATTAATCAAACTATCAAAAATTAAATACAAAGAAAAAATATTAAAAGCAACAAGGAAAAAACAAATAACATGTAAGGGAATCCCCATAAGGTTAACAGCTCATCTTTCAGCAGAAACTCTGCAAGCCAGAAGGGAGTGGCAGGACATATTTAAACTGATGAAAGGGAAAAACCTACAACCAAGATTACTCTACCCAGCAAGGATCTCATTCAGATTCCACGGAGAAATTAAAACCTTTACAGACAAGCAAAAGCTAAGAGAATTCAGCACCACCAAACCAGCTTTACAACAAATGCTAAACGAACTTCTTTAGGCAGGAAACACAAGAGAAGGAAAAGACCTACAATAACAAATCCAAAACAATTAAGAAAATGGTAATAGGAACATACATATTGATTACTACCTTATATGTAAATGAATTAAATACTCCAACCAAAAGACATCAACTGGCTGAATGGATGCAAAAACAAGACCTGTATATATGCTGTCTACAAGAGACCCACTTCAGACATAGGGACACATACAGACTGAAAGTGAGGGGATACAAAAAGATATTCCATGCAAATGGAAATCAAAAGAAAGCTGGAATAGCAATTCTCATGTCAGACAAAATAGACTTTAAAATAAAGACTACTACAAGAGACAAAGAAGGACACTACATAATGATCAAGGGATCAATCCAAGAAGAAGATATAACAATTGTAAATATTTATGCACCCAACAAAGAAACACCTCAATACATAAGGCAAATGCTAACATCAATAAAAGGGGAAATCGACAGTAACACAATCATAGTAGGGGACTTTAACACCCCACTTTTACCAATGGGCAGATCATCCAAAATGAAAATAAATAAGGAAACACAAGCTTTAAATGATACATTAAGCAGGATGGACTTAAATGATATTTATAGGACATTCCAACCAAACACAACAGAATACATTTTCTTCTCAAGTGCTCATGGAACATTCCCCAGGATAGACCATATCTTGGGTCACAAATCAAGCCTTGGTAAATTTAAGGAAATTGAAATCGTATCAAGTATCTTTTCCAACCACAATGCTATGAGACTAAATATCAATTAAAGGAAAAAGTCTGTAAAAAATACATATACCTAGAGGCTAAACAATACACTACTAAATAACCAAGAGATCACTGTAGAAATCAAAAGAGGAAATCAAAAAATACCTAGAAACAAATGACAATGAAAACACGATGACCAAAAATCTATGGGATGCAGCAAGAGTAGTTCTAAGAGGGAAGTTTATAGCAATACAATCCTACCTCAAGAAACAAGAAACACCTCAAATAAACAACCTAACCTTACACCTAAAGCAATTAGAGAAAGAAGAATTTTAAAACCCTAAAGTTAGCACAAGGAAAGAAATCATAAAGATCACATCAGAAATAAATGAAAAAGAAATGAAGGAAACAATAGCAAAGATCAATAAAACTAAAAGCTAGTTCTTTGAGAAGATAAACAAAATTGATAAACCATTAGCCAGACTCATCAAGAAAAAAAGGGAGAAGATTCAAATCAATAGAATTAGAAATGAAAGAGGAGATGTAACAACTGACAATTCAGAAATACAAAGGATCATGAGAGATTACCACAAGCAACTATATGCCAATAAAATGGACAACATGGAAGAAATGGACAAATTCTTAGAGAGGTATAACCTTCCAAGACTGAACAAGAAAGAAATAGAAAATATGAACAGACCAATCACAAGCACTGAAATTGAAACTGTGATTAAAAATCTTCCAACAAACAAAAGCCCAGGACCAGATGGCTTAACAGGCGAATTCTATTCAAACATTTAGAGACGAGCTAACACCTATCCTTCTCAAACTCTTCCAAAATATGAAACATGGAGGAACACTCCCAAACTCATTCCACGAGGCCACCATCACCGATACCAAAACCAGACAAATATGTCACAAAGAAAGAAAACTACAGGCCAATATCACTGATGAACATAGATGCAAAAATCCTCAACAAAATACTAGCAAACGGAATCCAACATCACATTAAAAGGATCATACACTATGATCAAGTGGGATTTATTCCAGGAATGCAAGGATTCTTCATTATATGCAAATCAATCAACGTGATACACCATATTGACAAATTGAAGGAGAAAAACCATATGATCATCTCAATAGATGCAGAAAAAGCTTTCAACAAAATTCAACACCCATTTATGATAAAAACCCTGCAGAAAGTAGGCATAGAGGGAACTTTCCTCAACATAATAAAGGCCATATATGACAAACCCACAGCCAACATTGTCCTCACTGGTGAAAAACTGAAACCATTTCCACTAAGATCAGGAACAAGACAAGGTTGCCCACTCTCACCACTATTATTCAACATAGTTTTGGAAGTTTTAGCCACAGCAATCAGAGAAGAAAAAGAAATAAAAGGAATCCAAATAGGAAAAGAAGAACTAAAGCTGTCACTGTTTGCAGATGACATGATACTCTACATAGAGAATACTAAAGATGCTACCAGAAAACTACTAGAGCTAATCAATGAATTTGGTAAAGTTCAGGATACAAAATTAATGCACAGAAATCTCTGGCATTGCTATATACTAATGATGAACCTAAGTGTCCATCAACAGATGAATGGATAAAGAAGATGTGGCACATATATACAATGGAATATTACTCAGCCATAAAAAGAAACAAAATTGAGTTATTTGTAGTGAGGTGGATGGACCTAGAAACTGTCATACAGAGTGAAGTAAGTCATAAAGAGAAAAACAAATACCGTATGCAAAAAAAAAAATGGTTCTGAAGAACCTAGGGGCAGGACAGGTATAAAGATGCAGATGCAGAGAATGGACTTGAGAACATGAGGAGGGGGAAGGGTAAGCTGGGACGAAGTGAGAGAGTGGCATGGACATATATACACTACCTATGTAAAACAGATAGCTAGTGGGAAGCAGCTGCATGGCACAGGGAGATAGGCTCCATGCTTTGTGACCACCTAGAGGGGTGGGATAGGGACAGTGGGAGGGAGATGCAAGAGGGAGGAGATACGGCGATATATGTATATGTATAGCTGATTCACTTTGTTATACAGCAGAAACTAACACACCATTGTAAAGCAATTACACTCCAATAAAGATGTAATAAACAAATAAATAAATAAAATTAATTTAAAGGAAAAAAAGAAGGGTCTTACATAGGACAGTAATTCACCCCTGACTCTGGGACGTGCTCCTTGTTAAACTGTGGCTGGCTCTGGGAGGGTGGAGCGGGTCAGAGATAAAATGCAGTCCTTACGCTCTGGGGGCTATTGCCTGAAGAAAAGATGGGTGAACAACGATGCAGCACAGGGGGATGGGTGCTGCCAGAAAGGCATGTGCGAATGTGAGGCAGGTCCTGCCCAGAAAACACTGCAAGCATCCCTGCCCTGTAGAGGGTGTGGTCAGAGTGGGCATCTGCACCAGGGGCATTTCATCAGAGTCCTGCAAAGGAGAAAGTAGCCAAGCAAGAAGGCACAGGAGGGGAAATGAAAAGACCCTTCCAAGTACCGGGAACACGCAGTGATTTCATCAGCACCTCACACCTGCCCTCAGGTTGTATTATTACCTTCATGTGGTAAATGAAGAAACAAACTCCAAAAGGTTGAGGGACCTGCCCCAAGTCACTCATCTTTAGGCAGTGAACCTAAGATTTAAACTTAGCACCATACTCCCTGCCTCTTTACAGAACCTAGTCTCAGAAGGGGATTCCTTCTCATTTGGTGATGTCCACACATCCCTCACACCTTGGCCTCAGGAACACTTGGATGAACACAAGTGTCCCTTAACCATTCTGGGAAGGAATCCAAAGTATTATAGATTCAAAAGATCAAAAAAATTTTATTGTCTTCTTGGATATGGTTTTAAAAAACAGTATCCTACACACACACTATCTCTCTCTCTCTCTCTCTCTCTCTCTCTCTCTCTCACTCACTCACTGTATATCAACATATGAAAGGCACTGAGAAGTCCTGCAGAAATAATGTAATAGATCATGCAAACCTCCGCCCTCTCTTTCTTCCTTCCTTCCTTCTTCCCTTTCTTTTTTCTTTTTTCTTTATTCTTTCTTCCTTTTCTTTCTTTCTTTCCCTTCCTTCCTTCCTTCCTTCCTTCCTTCCTCCCTCCCTCCCTCTCTCCCTCCCTCCCTTCCTTCCTTTCTATAACCCTTATTAACACCTTTAAAGACATTCTGTATTGTCTTCTGATTGTACTGATGAGGAAACTGCAATCTACAGAGGGTGGGAGCTGCCTTTGGGTATATGTTAGTGGCAGAGCCAGAACCCCATTCACTACACTTCCTGTCAACACCCTCTTGGCTAAATCACACTTCAAAGTGTCCATTCCATACCTCCAATATATAAACAGTACATACAGCACATGAGCTGATAACCTTGTAATTGTCAACTTACAAATTACCCTTTTAAAAGAAATACAAAGAAATCCCTAGGTGAGAGCTGAGATGGTGTATACAAATTTGAAGTGTGTTTATATACACTATTAATTGCCCTTGTCAAGGTTTATACTAGTTATCCAAGTGTTGCTGATATCAATTGTTTATCTTCACAGACTTCCCACTGAAATAATAATACCAATAACAACTACTAGCTCTTTTTTTACTCTCAATGTGAAAGATAACATTAATATACTGATGCAAATTTCCAGTGTTTATGCATGCACTTAAATGGAACCAAAGCTGAAGAAATCACACCTTAACAAGATAATCACAAAACAAATCTTTGTACCAAGCACTTCATTGCTAGATCATATTCCATTATCACTAAATTTTAAAAAAATCCTTTACTTTGGAATTTGGTTGGAATAAAGACAGCAAAAAAATTGGGAGAGGAGATTGGAAATCCTTTCGTTTTTACAAATATTCACATTGTAACAATATTTCTCATATTAAAATTAAAGTTGTTTGGAAAATTTTTTAAGTAATATACAAATTTAAAAACATATTTCAAGAGCAGTCAGTATCCAACTTTGAAGAGTATTTATGAATATTCTAGTATGAATAACATACTAGAAAAGGTCAACTGGGCTTTATGTCTAAAAAGTTAAATATGCAGTGCTTCTATTCTGCATTAGCAGAAGGAGGCAAATGATACCCTGAAAATGTTTTAAACGTGCAACTTTGCTTATCTTCCTGTATTAATGATCCTTATGGCAGTTGTTATATTAACCTTATCACATTGCACAGTAATTGGGGAAACCTATTCTGAAAGAAAGGAAAAGAAAAAGCATTTAGTTTAATCTTGGAACTTTTTTCCAACCTAGCATTTTTCTGATTATCAAGGAGGGTGAAAATGAAAGTTAGATTTTTACTGGATTTTCTTAAAATCTCAAAGAAGAAACTAGAGAGTTCCAAACGGGTGATTCATTAAACATCATATTCTGTGAAAAGGACACAAATTAGATTATTGACAAACTGCTCATTATGTGAATTCTGGGTTTCATGAGGTCCACCAAGGAGCTCTGACTAGGAGACAGTCATTGGCTCCTGAGAAAGCCAGTTTCTCCTTCAGGGCTCTGAATCGCTCATTTGTGGATATGATATTCAGAAAGTGCCATTTGCCCCTCCTAAGACTTCTATGTCCTTCTTCATACATTTCTGTGTGCACATAGAGGAAATTCAAAGGCTCCATCTTTTAATCCCTTTTAACTTTGACAACTATACTAAACCTGACCCTGAGACCCTTCTACCTTCACATGCTCTCAAGGTGCTTGAGAAACCAGCTAACTTTATGATTGAAATTAATGTTTTCATTCAACTGCAGATGCTTGAGCTCAATACACATACCAGCAGTGTGAGCACCAGCCCCTTCCGCTCCTTCAGCCAAGTAATATGCTTTTTCCTTTATTTTTTTCTTACTTATTTTTTTTTCCCATTATCCTTTTAATACAGAGCAGGGCTACTGATTACAAAGAGGCAGTTTGACTCCAGCAATAGGTCTTCTTCACTAATCCTCACTGTCATGGAAATTCCAGCTGCTACAAGAATAAGAGGCTCAATCCATATTTGCCAGCTCTAATATGAAATCTGTCAGAACCCAAATTAATGAGTTCCAAATTCCTTACATCACGATAACAGGTTAAGACTGGTCAATTAATTACATAAATCCTTCCCGATTCATTGTGCATTTGCAGCCCAGATTGTGTCTTACATTACTCCATGACACAAGGCCTTTTGGCTCCTGTTGTTCTGCAGAAAGGCCCCATTTAAGTGGAGGCTGCCTGCCACAGCAAAATGTTAAATGTCACACGTTAAATTTGCACTTTTCTGTAATTGCTTTTGTTAAAAAAAAAAAAAAAAATTAAACTACAGCACAGGGCTCCCAGTACACCACTATGCAGAGGGCTGGGATAGTACTGAATGGATCCCAGGGCAGGCAAGCTATCTTTTACAGTTTTCAGGTCTGAGAGTTTACAGTCTCCTTTGTACCTGGTGCCCAGTAGGCAGCAGAGCCCAGAACGTGCACGTTTGTGAAAATAAACCAAGTTTCCCTAAGATCAGTGGCAACAAAAGCATATATTCAGAAGATTCTTTTCCTTATGAAAGGATTAAAATAGGATTCTTTAGCCAGTTTCCCTTTTGTTTACCAGTAAAAGTATTAGATATATAAAACACTGTTGATCTACTCACCTTTTCAGGACCATATATTGTACAAATATATGTTATACTTGTGCAGTTCTTTGTGTAGGCTTTGCTATTTGTATTTGTAACTGGCACACACCTACAGAGGGAGAATAATTGAGGATTAAGATCTCAAAGGACTTCAAAAATTATCCGGGACTTATCCTTCTTAAAACATCAAAATGCACCTGGAATCACAACTAGTTAGATTTAGACCTAGAACTATAGGCGTCCAGTGCCATCTCTCTTCACCACACTACATTTCCTGATGGAGTGGACTTTTTAAGTACCTAGGTACTCTGTATCCAATGGAACCTGTTCCGGTTGTGTTTCCTCCATCATCTTTTTGAGGGCTGGGTGTTCTGCGAATACACAAGCGAGCAGATGATGCTCCCAAGCACCGACGGAAAGCTGTGTGAGGCGTGGGTTCTTTCCACTTGGGAGCTTTAACACCACACCACACAGACAGCTAGTCAGACCCCAGGCGGCGCGTTCTGCCGCGGACCGCCGGGCCACCGCGCTGGCCCGGCAGCGCCCCCCTCTGTCCTCCCGAAGCCTTGCATCGGGTGGCCACTGGCCGCGCGCTTTTATCCAGAGTAAAGGAAGCTCGGCCTCTGGGCTCCGGGCCTGATGGGGTGAGGGACTTGTCCCTCCCTATACATCCCCCACCCTCCCCCACACACACATTAAACCCTGACCCAGGGCCGTTTCTGGACCCAGAGGCACGCGCTTCTTTCCCGTCGAGCCAGTCCCGACACCAAGCGTCGTCGGTCCCCTCCCTTGCCGGACAGATTAACGGATTAACGCGACGGCGCGCCCACCCACAGATTTTATTTAGGGCTCTGGGAGACTAGAGGAGAAAGGGGTCGACTAATGTGTGCAGTGCGTGTGCAGATAAAACTTTCGCAACGCGTGGGTTGGCTCCGGGGCCGCTCTAGGCCTGAACCACACCCGCGCCGGCGGCGCGTCGTCGCCCCTTCTCGGGCCGGGCGGCGGGGCGGAGGCCGCAGTGCCGCGCGAGCATCTGCAGAACAAAGACTCGGGTCCAGCCCTAGACTGAGAACGGCCACCGCCGTCTCCCCGGCCCGGCCGCCCTGACCCAGCCAAGCCCGAAACCCACCCGAGCGACGGGGGCCGGCTCCACGCGCGCTGCCAAACCAGCGGGGACCCGGAGACGACTGAACCCGGAGGCCCCAGGGGGTCATCGGTATTCAAAGCTCCCTCCTGTACCAAACCCACCACCCCAGGCCCGTCTGCATTATTTTATTTATTTTTTTCAAGCCGCCAACTGTCATTCTAACGCTGGGAAGGGGGCCTCGCGGTGCCCACGTTCGAGGCAGGTGGGCAGGGGATGGGGCGCTGCAGGTCGGTGTTGTAAATCCTGTCTCTTTGCAGTTGTTGTTCCCACTCACCACCCGCCGCCCCCCTCCACCCGGGTTCCCCCCCCCTTTCTTTCCGCCGCGCAGTTGCTATGGGTTACCAGGGCGGTTGCCATGGGTTACCGGACCGAGGCCGACTGGCTCGCTACCTGCCACCCAGTCGCCGCCGCCGCCGCAGGCTGAGCGACCAGGGCGGGAGGCAGCGGGAGCGCGCGTGTGCGGGCCGCAGCGCGGGGAGTGTGCGCGAGCCGGCCGGGCGCTGCAACCAACAGGCGGCCCGGGTGCAGCCGCGGGAGCGCCGCCGCCAGTGGGGTGGGGGGCAGAGCTATAAAGAAGGCCTAGAGGTAAGAAACAAGCAAAAACACAACCGCAAGTTATGCCCGTGCTGTGCCTCTAGCGGCAAAGACAAGCGGTGTGGGGCTTTGGATGCGTCTATACTTCTCGTCGGGGGAGAAAGGGTATTTTCCTCTTTAGCATAAATCATTTACATAGTGTCTTTAGACCAGAGTTTAAATTCCGCAGAAAATTGTAGCTTAATTTTTTTTTCTCGTTTCTTATCTTTTGAAAACAAGTCTTTGGAATTTTGGAGAAAGAGAAAAGGGGCACTACCAGAGTTTGCGCAGTTAAAATAAATTAGTGTCCAATGCACTGTTCATAACAATGATCTAGAAGAGTTTCCAGCAAGAGTGAAGAGCAATTATGCCTGACTTAAAGGAACAATGGTGACTCGTTTGTGAGCTGCATATGGCAAAGACTAGAGACAAAATCCTTTGTAAATACTTGAAACTTAAAGAAATTGTTGCATATTTACGTCCTAAACTTTTTGAACTCCATTCTACTAAAATGTATTAATTTCTTATGACCTTTATTTGCAAAGGAAATTGTATCTATGCTTTGACTGTCAAACTGCAATAACTAATTTCAGACAGCTTTGTGTATTTGAAAATATGTGTATATATATTATATATATAATAAAGGTCTATATTCCAAACAAAAGCAGGAAATTGTATTGAAATAAATTGTTCCTACATTGAAAAGATGCTGCATTGTATTCATAGGATACCAACTAAGTGATTTAAATATTAAGAGGAAAACTATTTAGAAATAGAATAAACTTTTGTTATTTTTATCTTAAAATTTTAGAGGGCTTTCATGGAAAAGGGTCTTCCTTTATAGCTGAAATACTGAAAACCTTATTTGTACCACAGTAGCTCAATAATGATGACTCCTTAAGGCACCAAAAAACATAAACTGAGTTCAAAACAACATTCAGTTTACTGTTGGGATATAATGGTAATTGTGGCTAGGATAAATGAATTTGTTTAAATTCTTAATAGCCATAAAAGAATTTTTTTTTACCAGACTATAGTAAGGTTATTGCATATCACTTGTTTGTATATAATTACTTAGTAAAATGTGAACTAGGCTTAAAAAGCTCCTGCAAGATATTTAGTATCTTAAGGGACATAACTACTTAAAGATTAACATTTCTGTTTTTCCTTTGTAATTTTTAAAACTTGAAATTTTAACTAGAATTTAAATCACTTTCTTCCAAGTGAGACTTTAAAAGAAGCCCTAAGTAACAGGTTATTGACTTTCATTGTTGACACTTTTGGGTTATATATAAAACCAGTTCTCAAACAGAACACATAAACTATTTTTATAGGTGAATAAGTGTGCCCTTTAAGAATTAGCCAGGGAAATACAGTTTTTGTATGTAAATCATAAAGCAACCAGGATTAGAATTCTTTAAATTTGTTACATTTAAAATAGTTTTAAATAAACATCTATGCTATTTAGTTATTTAAGTAATTGTTTTCTTTTTCTAAAGAAAGCTTTATAAAAATATGGCGGAGAAAAGTAAGAGACTTGAACAAAACAAGAAAGCCATTGGGGGCTGAAGTTCATTTAAATATCTCAGCTGCAGGAAATCAGTTTAAAGAAGCCAGTGCTTAGATATCAAAACAACCAAACCAAGGCTAAACGCCTTAAATGTACACAACTACAGTGAATATGAAACCAAATTTTACCAAAATTATTCATTAAAAATTACTAATCATTCAGAAACACTGAATTTAGATCTAAGACAGAAGAAATATATTCTCTTGTATAAAATAAGCGATCCAACAAACTGAAGTTGATTTTTTCATGTTTAATGTGAAAATGAAGATCTCATGAAGTTTACATATCACAGTATTAGGCATTACTTAATATCAATTTTGATAGCTATAGTTACATCATCTAAAAATCACATGACGGTTGGTGGCACGTTAAATGCTTTTCAAAACTGCAGTAAAATAGAAATAATGTGAATGTAAATACATATTGCCAAGGACCTAGGGATCACACTCAAATGACTGGATGGCAAACTTTACATGTTAGCAAGATAAAAAGAAATTGCTAAATCTTTTTTTCCCCCTGTATTAAAATAATGAGTCTTAGATGACAAAGTAACAAGATCCAAGATACCTTAAATCAAAATATTTATGAAAAGTTCAATAATGTTTTAGAGCAAACAAAAACCAAAAAGGTGAAATTAAGGAGATCATTCGTATTCTAAATTTAATTTTTTCTGTTGGTTCTTAGGTACAAGCATTTCAAAGACTCTTTAAATAATACTTTTAAACTCCTGGTTAAAATAAAATGAGGTGAGGTAATATTTAATTAAAGCAACAAGTTATACCAGTTATGTAAAAATATCTTCCTGTACCATTCAACAAGGAAGAAACTTGAACAATTATCTCAAGAAAATGCTGCTTTATCTGAAATTTGAAGTTCAATGTACTTTATCTAAGACATTTAATCTTTGGGCCACTAAAAAAAGAAAAAAAAGACATTTAATTAATGCTTTATAAAATAAGCATTTATAGATGCTCAGGCAAATGCCTTAAAAGAAAGGACTTTGTAAAAAATAAATAATTAATTCTGAAATTAGCAAGTTCATATCCTTTTCTAAATTACGGGAATATTTATTGGCAAAATTTATTAATTTTTATAAGATCCTACTTTTAACTTAAAAAAGTAACAAGCAACTGTCACTGACACTGAAAGTTATCTAGTGATAAGAAATTGCATATTAAGTCAGAAAATAAATCATGAACCTATAATTCTAATTACACACAGACAATGAAAACAAATGGTTTGTTTCCAGAAACCATGTGTTAAAGCTGATTTTGGACAATGAAAATGTATTTCTGAATCTATATATTGCAAATATAAGCAAAATGACTAGTGCTATTTCTGGGCTTTTTCTCTAAGATGTAAACATTATTTTAACATGTCTCTCTATTCATAAGATACATTTTCCATTTACGTGTGAAATAGAATACTGGAAAGATTAAACACTCTTAAAACATTTCAATCAACCACCCCAAAAGTAAGCGTTTTCCCAGTGCAGGGGAGGTACCCACAGAATTCCAGCCGCCTGTCCGAGAGAGGCATTCTGGTCCCTGCCGATAGTCTTCGTAGTGGCTAAGACCATACCTGCTGTGTTTATGCTAACACTGCCCCAGTGATACAAGAAGGAATGCTCTATCTGGATTTCAAATGCTACCTATTTACCTATCTTTTAAAATGCAATAAAGCCAACTAGGTTTTTTTAAACATATAAATCATTTCATTTGAGGGTAGGATCTTGTTTTACCAATAGCGTGCGCCTATCAAGGAGACTACTGCATTCACTGGCTTTTAGCTTTTTACAGAAGCTTAGCCAAAATAGGACAACATAAAAATACCACTAATAAACAACACAACATCTTTACGAATTTAAATACTTAATCCGACAGTGAGCTTTAGGTAAGAATATATTATTAGCAAGCTTTCGGCTCTATGACTGGACACAGTTTGCTATTCCTAAAATGGTAACATTAGAATTATTTTTCAGGATTCCTGCAGAGCTGTGCTCATTTTACATCCGTGTGAACTGCTGTCATCACTACTATGTCCAAACCCAGAGGATGAACTGGAAAAGAAGAGAGGGGGAAAATAATAAAAAGAGGAAATTGGTTTTCACAACACACTCAAAGCCTGAGTAACAGAGGAGAACTTTAATTATCTCCAGTCACAGAGAGAGACAGGAAATTTGGACTTTTAATTAGCCATTTGTAGTGCAGTTGGATATTTTTTTAGCTAGATAATTTAAACGCGAATAATTCAAGTCTGACTAAATGAAAGTCACATAATCAGAATGCAGATAATTGAATTTCTACTGCATTCATTAATTCAGTGTGGAGGTGTGTGTGAAGACTACTATGATGAGCTGTCACAGCTCAATAAAATCTCAGTCAATTAATTTTTTCATTATCTTAGTATTACATCAACAAAAAAGTGGAGTGTGTGTATATATCTATACACACGCATATGTGCACGATGTGTTATATAAATACGTATACATTAAATCAAAATGCAAGGAAATACCTTTCTGAATCATAATCTATATCATTTTCTTTTTTTCCTTCTTCTTCTTCTTCAGGGAAACGTCTGTTCATCAAGGCAAACTTGTGAATTGCTTCTTCTACAGAGTACTTAGTCTGCCCGGAAACACATGCCTCGATGTCTTCTGAATTCAGATGGCTTTGCAGGAAGAGGTGAAGGCTGCTATCTGAAAGCAGAAGTGCATTCTGTAGGACCCTATGTAAAAGAAAAAAAGGAGACATGACCAGTGGACGGGGATGGACAATTATAGGGTGGGAAAGAGAAAAACATTAGAAATGTGCCACTGAAGTAATTTCTCTACTATGGCAAACTTGGCATCAATTACGACTCTGCTTATTAAAGGGATGAAAGCATATGTTAACTTTTATTCCATTATTTGGAAATTTAGGTGAGTAAAAACATGAAGCTAATAGTTAAGAACATCTGTTAAAAGAATAACTTCAAGGACATTTCTTCAGTTTAACCATCTGTTATGACCATGTGGATTAATTATGGAAATATTTTGCTTAGATAGTCACAGAAATTTATTCTGCTTTTAAAAAATTTACTGCCAACCAGCATGTCAATTCTGTGATCTTTATTGGCTAGGCTGTCATAAAACATCAAAACTTTCAAAAACTATTAAAAACTATATTGAAAAGTCAATAGATTTCTCAGCATGTCGTACATTTTCAAACTTTACAAGGATGCTTATATTCACAAGGGCTCAGTTGAGAGGTGGCTTTTTTGAATACTTAAGATTGACTAGAAATTTCTACAAAATCTTCAGCAGCACTACCTATCTATTTTAAAATGAGTCCCTAAATAAAATTGCTCCCAGCCAATTTTACCATATATGTAATTAAAGTATGACAATTTTGTAATAAGTACATACTAGCCTTCCTACATGCAAAATCGAAGTTTACAAAGAGAGTACAGATTTCAGCAGGTGCATCAGAACTACATGGAGAATGAAAAACTGCCCTGTAGCAAAATCTGCACATGCTCAAATTCATATTAGCAGTGAATGTGTCTTTTTCTGAAATGCATGTCAAAGAATACCCAATAAAAACTGGTTTTCTCTTTTTAGCAAAGATTTTGATGTAGGATAATTTAGTCTCTATTAATAGCTCGATAATGATATAACACGGACACTAAGACCAGATATAGGGGACAAAACTGAAACACTGAAACCCAAGTATAATTCTGTCCAACATGGGATTTTTCATATAGAGATCTATGAAAAATAGAGTATGTATTTCATACCAAATGAAACTTACTTTATATTCTGCATTTTAAAAAAAAGTAATTAGATAAGTAAATCTCTTTTGGCCATTCATATCAATTTACTTAAAATCCAAGGTCACTGGAATATTTCCTTCTCTTCCAAATAAAACACTTATTGCTTCAAGAAGGCAAGTGTCTAAAAATGCACAGTATCAAAACCAAAATCTAGCTGTCCTCTTTGCTTCAAATAGGCTTACAAATGTAGTTTGAGAAATATTCTTTACTGACCTACTCAAAGACTTTGCCTTTTTAAAAGGCAAAGTCTCAAGCAAAGCAGTTAAATATTTACACTCCCTCCATGTCCTCTGCCCTGGGTGCCCTCAGAAGATGACCATATCACATGATAGAGATTAATTTACCAAGTATAAGGAGTAAAGTAGTAAATCCCTTTTACTACTCTTCGAGATTTATTTTCTACCTTTATAAATGTTTACCACTCTCGTTTTAAATGCTTCAAATCAAGAGAAGATTTATATAGCAACGACCCATTAATATTACCTTGCATTTGCTGTGAAGTTTGAACGGAGTGTTTCCTGTGTCCTTTGTCAGTGGTTTCCTGCCAGCGATGTTACAAGTAACTGTTCATAGGATTATACTTACTGCTCTGTTTCTGTTGGAAATGTATTTTCTTTATAAAATAATGGGTAATCTTTAAAACTGATTTTAGATGGTTTGAGGCATTACACCACAAAAGTAATGAGCACTAATGCCAATGATACTGGACACAAATTCATTTTAGCTTTATTTCATGTCTAAAGCAATTCTACTGAGCCTTGAACTGGTCACACACTGTTATTAACTTGCTAGTAACCTAACACATGGGTACAGCAAACAAAAGTGATCAGAGTCCAGGTTGATCGGGACCTCAAGGCTACTGTCCTTTTTCTTGAGCTATAATTCAATTTCCAATTTTACTGTGTATTAGACTCATTGCCCTGTGTTTTCTTTTCTGCTTAATACTGCCATCTGGAGGACACACAGGTGAACAGCCAGAGGGAGCCCGGCACACCCAGCTCACAATTCTGAACTGGGAGAAGGATGTTGAGGGAACGTCTGAACACCCACACGGGCCCTGAGTTCAAAAACATGTGCCAGGCACAGTTTAGGTTTTTTTGAATTGCTTCTGTCTGATTGGCTAAATTTATGCCACCGTACTCCATGGGTATGAGTTTTAAATAAGCAAAAATACTTTTTTATTGTATTTAGGATTTTTATTTTCAGTCCAGCATTTCATTCCAAAATTAAAAATACAAAATTTTTAGAGTGTTTTCCCATCCGGTTCAGTGAGCATAATTAGTTGATTTTAAGTAATATCTGGTTTATTATATATCAGAGAGTGTTGTGACTGCCATCAAAATATTAAACCTTATTTTTACCTTAGTCATACTTGTGCCACATTTTCCACCAACAAATCTAACAGCAGAAAATCAACTTCAAACTTAATATAAAGAGTACTTTGTAAAACAGTCAATAAAATGTCATCTTTATAAGCCTCCATAAAAATAAATGTATACAATTTTCAAGCCTTTATAAAAGGAACAAAAAATAGCCTCTAGAATTTTAAAGGAATTTCTGAAAGGATATTTACAACACAAGTCAAAAGTTATTCCTTTCTCCATACCAACTTTTAAATTAAACAAAGCAAAACCTGTTTTTCCTTGAATTAAATGCAGCTGAAAATCTGGTTTTCCTCAACGTGATTTTATTAGGTGTATTATATATTGGTTCAGCTGAGAATATATATAGCTATGCAAAACCATGTAATCCTAACTAAGGATGCCCTGAGTCTACTGAACCCAATATAATGATATGTATACACATCTGTATAGCGTGTGAAAGGTTAGCAGTTTGATGTAGGAAAAAAAAGTTAATTCAGCCTGTTTACCTCTTACCATGAGAAAAAAATAAAACCTACAAATCTTCATTGAAGACACTTATGATCTGTGCTGTGGTGCCCTCTACTGAACACAAAGACTTATAAAAATTGTGTGTGTGTGTGTGTGTGTGTGTGTGTGTGTATAAAACTAGCTGTAGTGTTTCCATGGTATCCTTTTGCAAAAATAATTTTTTTATTCAATTCCTTAAATTTTTAAGAAATACAAAACTGTAATACAAAAGTCTACATCGTAAGGTACATGTAGTTATATTAATGGGGTCGATTCAGTAAAGAAGGAAAGCTGGCTCCCATTTGTGATAGCAATCAAATGTAGAAAATTAGTAGGAATGCCAATTTCATAGTTAGAAACTTACCAACAGAGTTTATCATTTTGTCTATAACTTCTTTTTTCATAACTATTAGTAAAAGTGACTTACAACTTAAAAGTAACCAGGGGGCGGGGGGAGACCCAAAAGGGAGAGTATAGCCAAGATTGAGAAAAAATGAATATATTTGAAAAATCTCACAATCATACTGACCAAATTTAGCTAGCATTTAAGAGTTCTAATTATAAACCTGCCAGTTCCTGGGATTAATATAGTGCCTCTACCTTTCTTATAATTTCCTTGTCTATAAAATTGAGATGAAACCTGACTCCTAACGTTGTAAGTATTGAGATAAAACATGTAAAAAGCTAAACATAGCCAGCATTCAAAAAAAATAGTATAAATTACTCTTATTTGATATCCTGGCAAAGAAACAACTTTCTAATTCCTCTATGAAGAGTGGCCTGGATATGTGCTTTGCTATTAATTATGTATTACTTCACAAATGACCTTAAAATGGAAAAAATATATATTTGTATTACAGACATACACCTATGCACACAGACAGCAGCATTTTGGTTTCAAAGGGTTTGAACATACATAGTGCTTAGTTCATAACTTCAAAACTTACCTAAAAACCAAGTTTTTAAAATACCTGCTAAAAATCTACAACACAGGCATGTTTCACATTTTAATGCTGTGGTGTTTCCCTCTCAAGTTCCAAAAGTGCTCTACAAACAAGGTACAGGCTACTAACGGTGGCCCTACTTAATGAGCAACCAACAGGGCCTCAGAGGACAGCAAGGTGGGGTCAGGACACAGATGGCTGGCTGAGTTGCATGTCACATCCAGTTTCCCAAAGTGGGCTTAGGCTGGGGTGACAGAGGGGGTGTACCCGGGGCAAAGACATGCGAGGTTGCTATTTCTACACAAACTAGACAAAGAACATGAAGACCATGCATCAGAATCTGAGGGGCACAGAAAAGAAGGTGGCGAGGACTGGAAGGGCCACAGTATTCAGGGTATTTAGGTCAGGACTGAATCCAACCGTGTGGTATTAGACTCCTTACTTCCTTCAGGTTCAAACCACGCAGAAGCACCAGCTTTCATTTTTAATGTGAAACTCATCTCTTGGAGACTAATGTTCACAGACCATAATGGAACAAATAACATCACAAGAGAACTTGGTGTTCATTTCATGATTTGACTTCTGGATGGTAATCCAGATCCAATTTTAATGAATCTAGCCATCCCTGGTACGTATATAGTTGCTTCCCACTAGAATGGAAGCTTCAAGAGGTCAAGGATATGTGTCCATCTTGTGCAGTCCTATATCCCCAGTACCCAGCCTGGTCCAAAGCAATCACTTAATAAATAGGTTTGCAGAGTCCTTTCCAAGCCATCCTCTGAATGACTTAACTACCCATGAGGTCAGAAATACATGTGTTACATTATTGCATTCTTTCTAGCAAACCAAGGCTCACAGGAATGAAGTGACTTTTCCAAGGTCGAAGAGCCAGAAAACAATCAGAAGCCAGGATTCACAGGAGACCTGGAACCCAGTTTCTCAAGCCCCTGACCCATGATACTTTCCATTATGACCTCTGCAGCAAATTCAACCAGCAAACTGCCAAACGACACAGCATGCCAGAACAACCTAGAGTAACTAAGCACAACCCCTCTGCAGCCCAATGACTCTCACTCTGGCATGAATCTGGTTGACCAATTGTGCAAGGAAAGGTCATGTTTAAAACAATGAAGTGATTCCTGGTCGAAAAACACATGCCCTGCACTTAACCAGCAACATAAATATAGAGACACAGGCTGTCCTTTGATCTCAAATAAGGAGATTTCTCTACCCAAAACACGTAGCTCCCCAACGCTTATGGGGACTGAAGGATTTGACTAGCTCTGTCCAGGCCTCACTGGTGAGGGCCAGTCTGCAGCTTCCCTGAGCAGCATCTGGAGTGACAAGCCACTCTGCAAACTTGGCTGCGGGGACCACGTCTTAAGGGAGAGGCCATTAGCCACCTGGGTCCCATACAGACAATTATAATTGGAGCTATCCCCAAAGGGAAAGGGCAGAAGAAACTTGACTGGGTCTTTGTCATGCCTATGATACCCCAAAGAACACCACTGTGAGGTTTTCCGAGAACTTGGCTCGGTTAATCAATTCTTCTGGTCTCTTGTCATTTTTATTCCTCTGCCTTCTTTTTCTCTTCTGACCCTCCCTCAATTTATAATCTTGGATGTTTCTGTACGTCTCCATGACCCCCTCAAAGGAAAAGCATGATATCAATCTAATAGAAATAAATGTTAATATTCATGTGGATACTTAATACCCAAACCCTTGATGAGTGAGCCATATGGGGAGAGGGCAGTATATTATTTCAGGCTAGCTCAAAGTTACCATGTAGGAAACTCAAAAGGAGATGGCTTCAGATCCTGAAGCTAGTAGAAAAAGACAGTTCAGGAGACTGGGCCCTGCCACTAACTAGTGGTCATAGGACTCATCCTATTTCCTTATCTACAAAATAGGAAGATAGAAAAATTAGCTCAAAGCTATTTCATTTAAGTGCATTAAAATAATGGCCGATACTTGGATACCACACATTATATGTCAGTCTGTTGTGAGTGCTTTACATTCGTTAACTGATTTAATCCTCTCAACAACCTTATGAAGTAGATACTATTATTACCCCATTTTATAGATGGGCAAACACAGGCACAGAGGAGATAAACGACTTGCCCAAGTCCCCAGCTAATAAGTAGCAGAAGCAGGATTTGAACCCAGGCAGTCTGGCCTTAGGGTATGTGTGCAAACCACTGTGTTGTCCCGTGGGATAGGTAGGTATTCCAGCATTCCAGAGTGAAAAAAAAAGGGGAATTATAGCAGTGTGAATTCAAGTCACTTTCACTGCAGTACCAACCATCACCAAGAACCCCAGAGTTAATAACCCACTGAGACTATTCAAACACCAATTAATACTCCCTTATAAACATTCTCTCCAAAGAGTATCATTAAGCTATTCATTTAGAGGAGCTCAGAAGGGTATTAGCAGCCCATCGTAGAGCTGATTTTGGTCTGTCGATCCTAAATGTTGTAAATAAAGAGAATTTCTAAGAAGTGCCTTTTTAATAAGGCACATTTGTTTCCTGGCAAATTCTACTTTTGTCAGCTAAACTCCCAAGCAATTTGGCTCTGCTTTATAGCTTAAGGGAGTATATATATATTATCTGATTCAATTAGTTTATTGTTTTCTTTCTGGAAAGTTTGGTCCCGAATATGCACTGTGTGATGTGAGCCACAAGATGGTGCTCTAATATAGGAAATGAACTACTGAGAGTCCCTCCAGAGCAGATTACTAGCATTTTAGAAACAGAAACATTCGCCACGACTTGATCCCTGGACACTCAACTCTTGCAAAGCTCTGTGCTCATATCTCCCGTCTGGCTGCAAAAGTTTAAGTTTCTGCACACTTACTTTCTGAGGAAATCTTCCAAACCCTGACGGCGTTGATCTACATGCTGGCGATTGTTCATGTTGAAAAATAGGTTTTTAGATGGAAGTTCTGGCAGTTGTCTTATGAGAAAGAAAAAAAAATGCTTTTAGTCATCAAATTAAGGTGGTTTAGTTACAGAAATCCCTCAAAATGAAAGCAAATTGTGCGTGATAATTATCACACAACTATTATATACATATTATATGGTTATACTATATGATAAGGGTGCGAGAAAATCAATTAACTTAAAGAAAAAACATTTTTAAACATTTTTGAGGACTTTCATGGTCCATACTCATACAAGTTGGTATAATTCAAGTGATAAATTTTGAATTCAGATGCAGTAGCCAAAAAAAACTAACTAAAGCTATATATTGCGATCAAGAAGAAAGCCTACAAATTCCTTCATATTTTATATATCTTAATACATGTCAGTTTTTTAATTGAAGTATAGTTGATTTACAATACTGTGTTAGTTTCAGGTGTTTTCCATTGTTTTTCAGATTGTTTTCCATTATAGGTTATTACAAGATATTGAATATAGTTCCCTGTGCTATACAGTAAATCACTGTTGTTTATTTTATATATAGTGGCATATCAAATTTTAAAATATTGAATATAATAATAAGGTCTCCTCAATATACTCTTTAAATCACTTACACCAGTAATGCATTACTTTGGAGTCTCTGCCTCAGCCACACAAATTCTCTGTATCTTCTTCGTACACAGGATGTTTTCATTGTAAAACACATGCTATTGGTCTGTTTAAAGAAAACAAAAAACATAAGCCTCACTTGAGGAAAAAAATGCTTTTCTTATATCTATAACTCCCTATATGACCCCAATATTCATCTAAAGTAGGATTTTAAAAATCAAAAATACATTTGCATTTATGCCGGACTCAAATAGTGCACAAAACCCACCAACAGAGCATCCATGAAGACAGCTGGGGTGACATAAATGAGCAGTGTTGTCCTGGGACAAGGCATGACCCTGCCCTTCCCTGAGTCCTGAAGTAGCTTCCTGCTCACCTATTAGCACTCCCTTCAGAGACAAATCATAACATTAAACAAATCCTGAAGAATAAATGACCAATAAGAGCTCAGGGTCATCCAGTGCATTCAACCCCATCCATCTATCCGTGGAGAAGCCTTTAGGGATTAGAAACACCTTCTCTTGGTCCTTCACATGATATCGCAGAAGCTGTTGTGTCCTTGATATGGCCATCGCCACAGATCACACAAATCACCCAGAATCCTGAAATCACTTTTAAACAAGAGATCAGTATTTCCCTTCTCTACTTAGATGTGCAAGGAAGCATGATCAAGTAAAAAGAGACATGTGGTGCACAGGATGATTATGTGCATGGAGGACCCAAATTCCAGTCCTGGCTCTGCTATAAGGCAAGTCACTTAAACTCCAGTTCCCTGAATGGTAAAATAGGGATGAAATAGTACATCCCAATTTCACAGGGTTGTTGTTATTAGGATGGATAACATGCACATGGCAAATGTTATCTCTTAATAGTATTATTAGTTACTAGACATTGGTTTCCTTCCAGCTACCTTAAGGCAAACTTAGAAAAAGCCACCCTCAGAGTCCCTACCCAAAGCAAAACAGCAATGCTTTTCCTTTGTGTAAACACAAGGCTGGTAAATATGTGTGTTTCTCCTTTCTGTAGAACAAGAGACTGGCTCATCTGTCTGTTGGTTTTGTAAGAAGATCTCTATTCTGCCTATTAATTTCAAAATTCTATTTCATAATATTTACACTGCCAAATGGGAAATTTTTTTGCCCAAGATTTATATCATTTCAAAAACTGTTATCAACCTACCACTTAATAAGCACCAAGCTGCTGTTTTCCTTGGAAAGTGTCAGGGATGGTGTACATTAGTTCCTAACCATTCCCATGAAATGTATGGCACAGTTCCTGGTATTCCTGAACATCCTAAAATTCAAAGAACCTCAGGATGCAGAGAGGTTAAGAGACTTGCTCCAAAAATACTTATTGGCCTAAATCCCATCATGGACAATACGGCAGCAAACACACTGGATGGAGTCTGTGGCACAATAATAACGTTGTGGGACTTCCCTGGTGGTGCAGTGGTTGAGAATCCGCCTGCCAGTGCAGGGGACACGGGTTCGAGCCCTGGTCTGGGAAGATCCCACGTGCTGCGGAGCAATTAAGCCCATGCTCCACAACTACTGAGCCTGTGCTCTAGAGCCCACGAGCCACAACTACTGAGCCCACGTGCCGCAACTACCAAAGCCTGCGTGCCTAGAGCCCGTGCTCCGCAACAAGAGAAGCCACCGCAATGAGAAGCCCGCGCACTGCAACAAAGAGTAGGCCCCACTCCCCACAACCACAGAAAGCCTGTGCGCAGCAACGAATACCCAACACAGCCATAAATAAGTAAAATAAATTTATAAAAATAATAATAATAATAATGTTGTGTGTGTGGATTTCAAAGCACACCAGGGCCTCCCTCTAACGTGACCCTTAGCGACTCAGGCAGCAGGCGGTTTACTCCAGAATTCATGCCCTAACAAGGCCTGGGTGAGTATCCTCTCAGTGCTCTCTCCCCAGAAAGGACCAGGCCACTGCAGGGCCTCTTGAACCTCAGGCAGAGGTGGAGTTCAGTTCAACTGCTTTTCATTTCTCTTCTCAGAATCACTGTGCATGCAATAACTGGAGATCCATCTGGTGCCTACACCAGACAAAGGTCTATCTATAAGTCCTTCATTTGCAGGACAAGCTCAGGAGAGGATATATGAAGGACTACCCACCTCGACAGTCCACTAGTTTAAAATTCCAAGGAAATGCTACAACTTGAGAGTTGCCTAGTATCATTTCCCTTGAGGCTAATTTAAGTGGGTTCAACACCAGCTTCTCTACCTGCAAAGCTCTATGGGTACAGCATCTAAGTGAGGGTAACTAGAACTCTCCAGTCTCCCCACCCATTCCTAATCGTACAATAGGTAGAAGCCTCTTCAGGATCAGGCTATACTGAGATCACTAATTTATTAAGTTCCTCTAAATCTAGTTGCCTGTTTCTGCTATCTATCAAGCCAAGAACATTTATTCATTGTCAATTTATTAGCATCTCAGAGAAACACCAGAGCCGCCACCAAATAACATGTGTGGAACCCATTATTTCTGGTTTTAGATGGACATTTCTGAATTCACATCATGTTATTTATGTAGAAGAGAAGGATCTACACTTTCATTAACTCCCTGAAGATAATTAAATTACATGCCTACTATAAAGTATGTCATAAGGACCCACAAATTTTTAGAGGAAGTCAAAAGGCAACTAAAGAATTTCATTTCATTTTCAAATGCTTAGTCTTACATACTTGTGTTATAATTTTCCACACAGAATGCATATCTGGTGTGACCTCATGAGTAAAAACAAAACAAAATCAAAATACAAGGCATACCCTGGCAATGGGCTTCAACACAATCATCCAAAAAAGCAGCTCTGGGCTTCCCTGGTGGCGCAGTGGTTGAGAGTCCGCCTGCCGTCGCAGGGGACACGGGTTCGTGCCCCGGTCCGGGAAGATCCCACGTGCCACGGAGCAGCTGGGCCCGTGAGCCATGGCTGCTGAGCCTGCGCGTTCGGAGCCTGTGCTCCGCAACGGGAGAAGCCACAACAGCGAGAGGCCCGCGTACCCCCCCAAAAAAAGCAGTTCTGAGTTTTTACTTTATTTTCTAAGTTGGGGAACTTTGAAAGAAAAAAAGGGAAGAAAGGAGAAAAAAGAGAAATTTTGTGGGTGGTATCTGGGTACCCAATATACCAATGTAGCTATTAACAATGTGAAGATCAAAGGATGGCTAAATTTTATCTCACCTGTTCTATACAGTCACAGGTAAAATCTGAGCCCATTTCTATGCTCTCAAGAAAAGTCTGGACTAAATTAGACAAAAGAAGTGACTATCTTCATGATCAAGGGCCAATAAACTATATACACCTGTGGGCCAACTCCAGCCACCACCTGTCTTCACAAATAAATTTTTATTGGAACACAATTACACTCATTCATTTATGTATTGTTTATGGCTACTTTCACCCTACAACAGCAGAACTGAGTAATTTTGAGTCTGTATGGCCCACAAAGCCAAAGATATTTACTACCTGGCCTTGTACAGAAAAAGATTGCTGACCCTTATTCAGGATAATCAGAGGAGGCCACACACCACACAACACTGTTCAAGAGATTGTGATACAGCACTATTTCCAAGTAAAGTAAATCATTTCTAGTTATTTACTTATCCTAATTACTCAGAATTGAGACTAAGGCAAAATAATTCCATATATTCATTTCCTACTTTCCTGTTCTACATATAAAACACTGCACATCTCTTTTCCAGAGAACTCTACATCCTCTCAAAACCTAAGATTTATCAGGCAATATGGTCTCCAGAAATATGCTATAACAGATTATAAAGAAATACCATTAATGAGCTATAAAAACTCTTTCTGAATTTTAGATGTATTCACATCTTCATACAGGAAGGCAACAAACATTAAAATATTAACAAAGGTACAATAAGGAATTCAAATAAAGAACTTTAGGAACCATCGTACTACTTCATTTAAGAGAAAAGCACTCACTGTAATCATTCAAACTCAGTTCTTTGAATTAGAAAAATTTTTATAAATTTCAATTATAAGCATATCATAGTATCCCATCAAATGTATGCTACCTAAAAATTACTGATTTCTATGGACTACTGACGGCATACTTACATGAATACATATCTCATAGTCAATATAAGAATGCCAGAAGTCCTCCTTCTGAATCCTAGGATCTCGAACCCAAACACTTACAAATTCCTGTAAAGGCATCACAAGCAAAGAAATAGGTTTCAGAATTGCAAGTAGGGCTAAGAAGGGCTGAGAGAAATGACTGCACAAGAACAAAACTGAAATGAGCTTTAACCGATGTGGCTGTAATCCTTTAAAAAACAAGAAGTTAATGAATCAAGCACCACAGGAAGTCTGAAAAACACTGTTGCCACATATGGAATTTTTACAATAACTCAAAACCGAGCTGGGTGCAATTTTGGATAGTTTTACAGGTTATGTGAAGACAATAAGAACAGATTGTCTAAAACTGATTTTTAATTTTGCATCATGAAAAACAGGTTCACATTTTTATCAAGTTTTAAAAGTGGTCATTTCTTATTTTCTTCATTGCTCTGAATTAAAACTATCGGCCCTGCCTAATAAATCACTTGCTAGAACACAAGTAAGAAACAGTGACAAAGGTCAGGTGAAAAGCAAGCAAGGAGAGCTGAAAATGACTTTGTGTGTACACCCCGACTTCCTAAGAATAAGCACTACTAACTTAGTAATAGAAAGATGAGCACCTTTGACACACTCTTCTATTTTGAAAATATACCTTCCCATGTAGTAAATCATTTCATCTTCGTAACAACCTCATGTTATAGATAAGAGTTAGAAAAGTTAAAAAAAAATACAAAGTATATCATTTTGTTCCTTTTTAAAGATAATAAGAACAGGAAATAGGGGGTAAAATTTTAAATACAATATTTTTTTACAAAAGTGCTCTTCACTAAATCAGCTTAATTTTAAAATATGAAAACGTACAACAAAAAAAGTGTTATGTTCGGCACAACAATTCACTGCTAACTGAATTTCATTTTAAATATTTTAACTTTTTGTTTTGAAAAAGAAGACTTCAGGGCTGAAATTTTAGGCATTTCTTACTACTTTACTTTGGCACATCTAAAAAGCAGGCCGTCAGCACTCTAGAGCAGCAGAAGAAAAAAGATTATGAGGTTTTCTGGACAGACCGCCTCCATTCTGTTATGCAGATAATAAAATGAGAATTTTTCAGGACAGAGGATTAAGAGAGAAGGAGAAAAATAGTCCACATTCCCTTAAATCGCTTTTGCCACCTATCAAGCTCACCTTCTAAAAGTAATGCGTTGCTCTTGCATTAGAGACTTCTGCCCCATTGCTTGCCCTCAGTATATATACAGGGATGATGAGTTAATGTTCCAAAAAGTCTTATTTTAAAATCTTTTCATTATGGTTTTTTTGTGTGTGTGATATGCGGGCCTCTCACTGTCGTGGCCTCTCCCGTTGCGGGGCAGAGGCTCCGGACGCGCAGGCTCAGCGGCCACGGCTCACGGGCCCAGCCGCTCCGCGGCACGTGGGATCCTCCCGGACCGGGGCACGAACCCGCGTCCTCTGCATCGGCAGGCGGACTCGCAACCACTGCGCCACCAGGGAAGCCCTTCATTATGTATTTTTAAAGTCATTTAGAAGACAGACAGTAAAAACAAGACAACAATATAGCAATACTCTAATAAATGTTTTAGCCATTTTTTCTTAAAAGCGTATTCTAAATTATAAGAGGGACTATAAAGACAATTGTTAGTAAGAAGCCCTCTTACATATAGTGTGATTAGGTCAGGGTAAAGTAGATCCTGCCCAGAGGTGGAAATGAAACAGAACCCAGGCACCCTGTCCTTAGTGCGTGTGTGCACGCATGTGTGTGTGTGTAACTCATTTTCCCAGAGTGCTTTTCACACATCCATAGTTCTTGGAAGGAGTGAATCAATCACCAATGAATCAATGAACAGAAGGACAAATAGGTCAGGAATACGAGAGAAGACCAGAATCCAGGGTAGACCACATCTAACCCTCCAAATGCCCCCAACACACTCCGGGCAAGGCAGATGTTGACAAGGGCTGACAAGGTTATCCTACCCCCATTAAGCCAGCCTAAGGGAGAAGGCTGCTAGTCATCAGGTCACATGTAAGCCACACTTCCTCACAGGGTTCTGGCAGCTCCACTTTTCCACTGGAGAGGCAGAAGTTCCTGAATATCCCACAGGGGAAATTAAATATTTCCAACAGTTCAATGTTCCATATTAACAGTAGAAGATATATGCACCTGTTACTGAAATAGTGGGCCTCCACTCAGGTTAAACAAAAATGAAAAGACAAAGAAATGCATTTGTCAATTTTCTACAAACTGTCATTTTAAAAAAGGTTTCTGAACTAAAATTATAAAATCCACAGTTACCACAGTATCACAGACCCCTTGAACACTCAACATATTATTAATTGAAGATGGTAGTAAAAAGTCAGGACTTTTTCCCCCGTATTTGTTCACTACTGTCTAACTACTGTCATCTACACTTTGAGTAACATGTCCCTTTTCATGGAAAGAGCACTGAAATTGTGGTCACAAGACCAGGGGTAAATTCTGGTTCACTTACTTCCTAAATTATGAACTTATTCACTGAGCTTCCATTGCTACATCAGGAAAATAGGAATGATGCCTGTCCAGCCCATCTCAGCTGTTGGTTAGGAGGATCAAATTTAAAAATACCTGTGAGAGCACTGGGAAAATTTTCATTAAGTGCTACATGAAAGTCAACTATTATTACGTAGAAAGGAAAATGCTTATAAACCCAAAGCACAGAGGTCTTCCCATAGACCTTGGCAATAAGCAATTCAGAAAAGCTAATCCAGATGTACATCTTTTTTTAAGTAAAAATTTATTAATTTAAGGACCTAGTTGCAAACACTTTAATACTGTAATTTTTCAGTGAAAGGCAGAGTGACCTAAAGATTTCACAGAAATTGGAGCAGGCGTCTCATAATATTTATAAAAGGAATGAACATCATAATGAATACTGTAGATTCTACAGTAAAGAATCTACTTTCCTCATTTTAGTGGATTGTAATTCTTGGATTGTGCCATTATTTTTTTTTTTTTTTTTTTTTTTTTTTTTTTTTTGCGGTATGCGGGCCTCTCACTGTTGTGGCCTCTCCCGTTGCAGAGCACAGGCTCCGGACGCGCAGGCCCAGCGGCCATGGCTCACGGGCTTAGTTGCTCCGCGGCATGTGGGATCCTCCCGGACCAGGGCACGAACCCGTGTCTCCTGCATCGGCAGGCGGATTCTCAACCACTGCGCCACCAGGGAAGCCCTGTGCCATTATTATTACTCATTATGACTAATCTTTATGTAGGAAAGATATATTGAAAACATATTCTAAAGCCATGCTGGAAAAAGAATCTCCTAAGAACACAGCAATGCACTTTAAATGAACACTCAAAATTAACTGTGGTGCTAAGGCTCCAAATGCTTTTTCAATCCTGAAAATCTTTAACTTGGTTGAAGTGCTAAATGGCGAACTTTCTTCCTTCTCCTTCCTTTCAACGTTGCTGTTGCCCTGAGAGCCATCCCAGGCTGCTGTTCTTCACCCCCTGTTAGGATTCCAGGGTGACCTCATCCAAACATATGGTTTCAAGTGCTCAGCATGAGCTGATGATTGTCTCTCCATCCCAGTCCAGGCATCTCCCCACATATCCAGGCTCCTGCCTACACAGCTCACTGGGAAATCCCACGAGCACAATGAGTCCACACCCTTCCCACATCCTCCTCCTCATCTCATCCCCAGCAACCCCAGCCAGAAACCCAGAGTCCCCAGACTTCTCTATTTGACTCACTGACCACGTCCTCCAGATTCACCCTTCTTTGATCCACCCACAACTCTATTCCCTCTGTGAGTGCTTTGACCCAAGGACTGCTTACCCAACATTAATGCAGGGGCTGCTAATTGATCTCTGGGCCCGTAATTCATCCCCCACACTAAAACAAGAATGGTTCCAAAGCACACATCTGATGATGTCATTTTCCTGCTGAAAATCCTACAAAACCTGCCTCATAACCTTCAAGATCAAGTTCAAACTCTGTAGTTAGCACAGTATAGCCTTTCATGATTTTCACTCTCCTTATCTCCAAAGGCGAAGCTTACATCCCCATACACAACATGCAATTTCACACCTGCATGCCTTTGCACATGCTGTTGTCTCTGCCTGCACTGCTGTCCTCACCCCAGTTTCTGCTTTTTCCTTCAACACCATCATCTGGTTCTTTATTTTCTGCTAACTCCAATCCATTTTCAAAATGCAACTCAGTCTCTAGAAATCCTTCTGGAATTCCTCTGGAAATCCTCAGATTCACCCAGTCTGATTAATTTGACTACTCCAAGCCCCTACTGCCTCTGGGCAGACCCTGGGCATCCTCCCTCTTCACCATGCCTGACTGCATTGTAATTACCTGCAGGCCTCCTCCACTAGATGCTAAGCTCCTTTAGGGTAGCTTAGGCTGTCCAGCTTGACTTGAGTGCCTGGCACACCCAATGCAGTCCATTAATATCATTTAATGAATAAATGCATGCCTGCAGGAATAAATGAACTGGCCTCAGGAAAAAAAAAAAGATGAGATCAAACTTCAACTGAAATAAAACCTCATCCACTTGGGTTCTTGGACTCCATGAATTAATGATAAGTTATTTAGCAGCTGGTCTAAAGTTTATCTTAATTTAACAAACCCCATTCCTCTAAGGGTGTGCCAATTAACAGCACATGGCTACAAGAGCAATGTTTAAGATCTATGAGAATTAACTGTTTTCAAGCACCCTAAAGAACTCCAGAAGCACCTATTTACATAGAAATAATTGAAACTCCTTCTGAGAGCGCCAATAACTTGAGTCCCCTAAGACTTGTACCAGACAACAATTTGTTTGCATAGTTGGAGTTAAAATATGTACTTGAAAGTAATAAAAGTACATTTATTTTAAAATATTCTATCATTCAGATGGGCCCCCCTCCCCCAATCTGCAATTAGTAGGAATTAGTGAAGTTTCAGGATACTTCCAGCTATGAATAGCACACCCAGGGAGCCAAGGTTCACCTATAATCTGTTAATTAGACACATCCCTTCCTGACGCTCGCTGCCCACCATCCTTCAAAGGAATGCTGACAGCCTGTCAGCCACAAAGGACAGCTCCGTTCCATAACTAGAATCATATGGATTTCCTAAGAAAATTGCTTCAGTAGCAGCAGTTAGTCAATTTAATAACCTTATTAAACACTTTAATGACTTCTTGGGCCTAATGATTATATCTAGTATGAAGGAAGAAGTCAGGCAGAGTAGAATTAAAAATTTAAGCTAATTGATCCCTACTGTTCACCACGTGAAAACAAACTTCTGAAGAAAGAGAACTGCACTCTTTGAAAATCTAACTCTTGTGTTGTCTTATAAAAATCACTCTTCAATTTCAGTGTACCCCCTTCCCTCCCCAACTCCTACCCCAGGTTCAACCTTTATTCATTTATCCATCTACCTCGTCTTTTTTTCCTTAGCCCTGATATATGAGAATAAATCAACAATAAAAATAACCATACTGCACAAGGCATGTGCATGTGCCAGGCACTGTGGTAAGTGTTTTATACATGTTTTCCTTTAATCTTTATGACAATCCTAAGAGGTCAGTAATATTATCACCCCCTTTTTACAGGTAAGAAAAATAAGGCTTCTTAAGCTTAAGCAACTGGCCCAAAGTCAAATGGCCAACAGGCTGAGCTAGGTTTCAAACTCTGGTCTGCCTTGCTCCAAAGCCTGTGCTCTCAAAACATGTTCTACTGGGTGGTTCTTTAACAATAAATAATAAATCTCTGATTTCACTATATTCCAATTTCACATAAGTGCATTATTTTGGAGGGGAAAAAACTATTTTCTTTGCTATTAGCTAAAACATCAAACAACATGTTCTTCTGAAACTCTGTCCCACTAGCTTCTCAAAGGCCTTGTATTGCATTTTTATATTTCTAGCACCAAGCACAGTATTAGCATTCATTAGTAAGTTCTCATGAAATGTTTGAGAATTAACCAACTGATTATAAAGAAGATTCAAAACCAAAGGATGTACAGGTTCTGTATGCTGAAAACTATAAGATGCTATTGAAAGAAATCGAAGAAGTGTATACTTCTTTGTATATATCTGTGTAAGTATATTCTATACTGTGTTCATGTATTGGAAGAGTCAACATAGTAAAGAGATAACTTCTCCCCAAATTGATCTATAAGTTTAATGCAATTCCTGTAAAAATCCCAGCAAGATTTTTTGAAGACACAGCTGACCTTATTCTAAAATTTACATGGAAAGGAAAAGACCCTAGAATAGTCAAAATAATTCTGAAAGAGAATAAAGTGGGAGGAATCCTTCTTCCTGATGTTAAGGCTTACTATACAGCTATAGTAATCAGGATAGTGTGGTACGGGTAGAGGGGCACAGGTCAATGGAACAGAATAGAAAACCCAGAAATAGACTTATACAAATATGCCCAACTGATTTTAGACAAGGGTGTAAAAACAATTCAATGGAGGAGAGATAGCCTTTTCAACAAGTGGTTCTGGGCCAACTGGACATCCTCAGGCAAAAAGATGAAACTTGACCTGAACTTTGCCCCTTACGTAAAAATTAACTCAAAATGGACCATAGATTTAAATGGAAACATAAAACCATAAAACTTTTAGAAAAAAACATAGGAGAAAATCTTTGCAACCTATGATTAGACAGAGTTCTTAGACTTGACACCAAAATGATAATCTATGTAAGGAAAGAGAGCTAAATTAGACCTCACCAAACCTAAAAACCTTTGCTCTGCACCTCCTGTGAAGAGGCTGAAAACAAAAATTACAGGCTGGAAAATATCTGCAAATCACTCATCCCTCAAAGGACTTGTAGCTAGAATACATAAAGAACTCTCAAAACTCAACATGTAAAAAAACCAAAGAATTCAATTAGAAAATAGGCAAACCACACGAAAAGGCATTTCACTAAGGAAGACATACAGATGGCAAACAAGCGCATGAAAAGATGTTCAACATCATTAGCCATTAGGGAAATGCAAATTAACACCACAATGATAATGTCACTACCTACCTATCACAGTTTCTACTCTTTTTATAGTACAGTAAACGTAACTGTGTACTAACTATAAAAATATTTATTCTTATTACAAAAAGATGAGTACAGACAAAAGCTAACAAAGAATCTCTAGGTGTTAGTATTAGTTTTTCATAGCCTTGATGAGAATCTTCTACCACAAAAATGAAAACTTGTTTCTTTTTATGCCCACTTTCTCAGGCCATTTTTATCCTATTCCAAAGTATATACCCATTTTATATGCTTATGTATTTGAACTGGAGACTCATTCATTCAATTAAAATGTATTGAGTCCTGGTTCTGTGCGAGGCACTGACATTGAACCAATGTCTTATTCACCAGGGTTCTATCCAGGACTCCCACATAACAATCTCAAAACTAAAATTTAGCCCCTTTCACACACACTACATTCTTTACAAATAACATGCTTGAAAGGCAGAGGAATGGATCAGGTAACCTTCCTTTATTTCCTAATAATATTTATGACAAATAACCTAAAAGACATCCTCCAAGGAATGTTACTTGTCACTTTATAGCTTGGAGTGTGTTTAAATGCCGTTCTCTGGCAGTTTTGAACGATGACTTTTTTTTTTTTTTTTTTTGTGGTATGCGGGCCTCTCACTGTTGTGGCCTCTCCCGTTGCGGAGCACAGGCTCCGGACGCGCAGGCTCAGCGGCCATGGCTCACGGGCCCAGCCGCTCCGCGGCACGCGGGATCCTCCCAGACCGGGGCACGAACCCGTATCCCCTGCATCGGCAGGCGGACTCCCAACCACTGCGCCACCAGGGAAGCCCGAACGATGACTTTTAAGAAAGCTTTTATTACGTCGGGATAAATAGCTGTGAATGAAATTGAACTAGGCCTGCCTTTTATATGACTTATAATAATTCATGATGTTACGAGTTTCTTTACACAAGCAGTGTCCAGAATTAAGGAGAGTTACCTTTTTGTATTTCATAATACATTAGTGGAAAAAGCTCATCTTTTACAACAAGAAATAATTGCCAACCTGTGTTAAATTACACCACAAGGACCCGATCAGCAAAATCCAGAATGTGAAAACATCTATAGGTCAAAAGTTGCAGTTTCTTCAACAAATAAATTGCACAAGGGGGAAAATGGGCAGAATGAGAGGTTTTAAGCAATATATTAACCAAATGCAACGTGTAGTTCTTATTTGGATCATGACTCGAACAACCAAATATACAATTTTTTTTTCAACATAATCAGGGAGACTTGAACACTGACTATTTGATGATATGAAGGAATTAATGTTAATTGTTTAAGGTATGATGATGTGGTTTGTTTCTAAGAAGGGTCATTTGTTATAAATGCATACTAAAATATTGACAGATGAAATTACACTATGCCTAAAATTCGTTTCAGATAATTCACTGTGTGGTGAATGGGTGGCGGTGGGGCGATAGCTTGGTCATGAATTAATAACGTGTTAACTCTTGAACCCTCAGGTACATAAGGGCTCATTATATTAGTCTCTCTACTTTGTGTATGTTTAAACTTTATAATGAAAAGTTAAAACCAGTAAAGGAAGAGAAGGAAGGGAGGAAGGGAAGAAGGGAAGAGGTCATCTCAAGGGGACTGCTTTATGAAAAGAGACACATGTGGCACTTGAAAGTGAAAGTAAGTCAGAAACATGAATCTGAAAGCGTTAGCCATGAGTTCAACAAGTACTGACACCGTTAACATGACATCCTAATACTTATCTACCTTTGAAAAATAAGATTTTTTCATTATTATAAAAATAAAATATGTATTAAAGAAAGAGAGAGAGATCATTTCAAGTACAGATGAGAACACCATGAAAATGAAGTCCCCCTCCTACAGGACTTCCAGTTTCTTGTCAGCCTATCTAGGACTTTTATATACTTTTTCTATTACGCACATAATTGGCACATGTATGTATATATATGTGTGTGTATATACAAGTATATATAATTTTTAATGCAAATGGGAGCACACTGTAAATACTGTTTTGTACCTTGGTTTATTCATTGCACAGTCTTTTAGAAATCTTTATGTTTGAGCACATACAATTCAATGTTATCTGTTTTAAAACTAACTGTTTTAGAGCACTTTTAAATATACAGAAAAATTGTTCGGGGCTTCCCTGGTGGCTCAGTGGTTGAGAATCCGCCTGCCGATGCAGGGAACACGGGTTCGTGCCCGGGTCCGGGAAGATCCCACGTGCCACGGAGCGGCTGGGCCCGTGAGCCATGGCTGCTGAGCCTGCGCGTCCGGAGCCTGTGCTCCGCAACGGGAGAGGCCACAACAGTGAGAGGCCCGCATACCACAAAAAAAAAAAAAAAAAAAAAAATTGTTCAAAGACAGTAGAGAATTCCCATATATCCCATACCCAGTTTTCCTTATTATTACATCACGTCACATAGGCATGGAGGACAGGAGGAAGGAAGAACAAATTGAGTTTTGGGGACTGGGAAAGGGTCTTGTCTTGTCACTTCCCTTCAAAGTCCCCAGCATCGCAGGACACCAGGTGGAGGTCTTGCTTATGGGATATCCTTTAACGTTACTCACTGGTTCCAGCTCAGTTTCCAATCAGTAATCAATATTAAAACCATGCTTTCCTAGAGCAAGCCCAAAATGTTACCATCAATCAGTGTAAGTGTATCTTGAACACTTAAATGTTAAGCTTAGAGCCAACACATCCAAAACAGAAGAACATCTTTCCCATCTCTCCCTGTAGGGCCCTGTGTGGCAGGGTCCTCATGGTGCCTGGAACTGTCCCGGGCCCACTCGGTTCTGCTCCACTCAAGGTATCTCCTGCCACGGAGCTATAGATTTACTGTCACTCAAGTGCCAATAAATGCTAATTGCCATTATATCCAATATAAAGAATGTACATTTTGAAGGAGAAAAAACTCTTATACAAAAGGTATGAATCTCTAAAGGTAGAATTCAGCCATCATGATCCAGGAGAGTTGGGGAGATACACACACACACACACACACACACACACACACACACACAGAAAAGAGGTTTCAATCCACCCTTCCAGTCACATCACATATGTAGGACTATCCCACTTACACCAAGCAAGCCCTGGGCAGAGACACAAACACAGTTCCTTGGAGGGGCCAGAATGTCAGACTCCATGAAAGAGTGTAAACTGCTTATTTACATATCACATAAGATGAGCTCAATGTGGCTGAAGCCAAAGGTCCTTAGTGATGCAGGAAGATCAACCTGTTCATTCTGGGTGTTAGAATATAAAGAGAACGAAAACGCCTGGCTCCACACAAGATGCCATCTGAAACGCGTTTCCTGTCACAGCCACCTGCCTTTTCATTAGGGTTCTGGGTTCTGTCTCATTAAACAGAAGAGTTGATTCAGTTGGGTCCACCTAATTATTCTTATTAAAATATGTAACCATAATATTTTAATTGTAAATTAAAGCTGCATGCGTGAATGAATCTGAATTCATTTTAATTTTACAATGGCCCAATGCCAAGGCCTTTTTACGGGGAAGATCCATCAGCACGGATACTGCTCTCGTGGGAATTCAAACCAATGTGCAAATGGAACATGTTTAGCTAACAAGGGAGCCTCTCCCTCCCTGTTCTCCTCTCTCTAGATTTATTGTGGTAATAAAGCTATTTTAACAAGAGAGACTGCAATCGACTCCCCACTCTACGCCCCCATCTTTAAAAAAAAAAAAATTTTGAGTGGCAGGGACATAAAAAAACAACAACAACAACAACAAAAAAAAAAAAAAAAAAAAAAAAAAAATTTTACCAAACTTCTAAGCTGGCACTACCAGCTTAGGTAGAACCAAGATGTCAGTCCTGGGCCGTTTGCATCTTGAACAAGGATGGTAACTAGGTCTCAATGCACATGTCAACCTTACGATTAATTAGCAATGTCTCCTGTGGGCACCAAGTGCAAAGGGCTTACACACACACTGCCCCCCTGGTCTAGATTCTAGAACAATCAGTGATATTGCATTCAGCCCTTATATATGCAGTTAGGTGGGACTTGAATTATTTTCCACTAAACAACCACCAGCCACTATGATATTTAAAGGCTCAACCAATGCCACTTCTAACTGGCATTAACTACAGGGTGCTGAAGGGGTAGCTGCTGAGATAAAAATATCTTGATAATTGAGGCTTTAGGAAAACCTCTTCTTGACTTCTAAGCTGAGGCCTGAAAGACAAGGAGTCGCCAGCCTGTCAAGGTGGTGTTGAAGGCTGGGGAGAGAGATTATTCCAGGCAGTGGGAAAAACATCTGTGAAAGCCCAGGGTCCCAGGGCACACAGAGCAATCAAGTTTCCAAAATAAGGCATGAGAAGGGCACTGGGTGGAGGGCAGAGCAGGAGACAGCCTGGGGAAAGAAGTAGCGTCAGATCATACAGGGCCTTAGAAACCACATTTAGGAGTTTGGACTTTGTTCTAAGAGCAACGTGAGAGAAACCAAGAAATTCTGGCCACACATAGAAAATGAATTGATATGTGATGAACAGTAGTATGTTATGGCACATTCAGAATTTTGCCTTGCTGTGCTTATTTCTTGCTGACAGAGGCTCAAGTAAATTTCTGGTTATTATACCTCTTTCTCCTTAATGGTATTTTCCTTTTCAATTGAAGGACTTTCCAGTTTAAAACTGCTTAATGTTATAATATTATTATATAATTAGTTATAATAAAGGACTTTGTAAGGTCAATATAATACTTTCTTTATGCAGTTGGTTAAAGTTTGTGTCTAGTTTTTATTAACTGAAATGAACTTGAAAAATCATGATTAAACCAGCCAAGCAAAAAAAAAAAAAAAAAAAAGTTTCTCATTGGAAAAAAGTCTTTGTTGCTTTCATGGGTAGCTTTCTCCCCCCAAGAACAATTTTTAAAACATGCCTTTGAAATAATGCCGACTTGTCAGCACAGCTCCGCTCTCAGGCCAATACAGGTGTGTAGTGAAGCATTCAGCTTACCTGAAAGGAGGTCTGGCCTCTGCCCTTGGCTTCTGGGAGGTGATCTCTAGGCCCCTGGAATGTCTTGCCTGACAAGAGTATCTTTGTTTGCCTGGGCTTTGGCCACTGGACAGTCTAACAATGTGAATATGATGGAGGCTTAGGGACACGCTGTATCAGCTGTGACCTCCAGAGGAACTAGAGACTAAAGGTATTAGCCTGATCCCAGGAGGAGCAGACAAAAAGGTCAGCGCAGCCATGCAAGCAGGATGAGCCCCTATAAAAACTCTGGACACCAAAGGCACAGGGGAGTTTCCCTGTGGAAATTATCACACACTGACTCCTTGTGGAGAGAATAAGCAGTAGCTCTGCATTTGGGCCCCTTCCCAACTTGGCCCTCTGCAACTCTTCCTTCAGCTGGTTCTAACTGGTATCCTTTCCCGGTAATAAACCACAACAGTGAGTATAACTGCTCTCAGTGAGTTCTGTGAGTCTTTCTTGTGAATTATCAAAACTGAAGATGGTCTGAGGAACCTCCAAATTTGAAATTGGTATCAGAAGTGAGGGCAGTGTGGAGACTTGCAGTTTGGCCACCTTCACAGAGAAGGTATTTCCTGAAGCAAGCACCTTGGTCCCAGTACTGTCTAACACAGGGACAAGGAAGAAGCATGCCTGGTCTTCGTACTGGGTAGGGACAAGAAGGCTGCACTGGGGCTTCCCTGGTGGCGCAGTGGTTGAGTCTGCCTGCCGATGCAGGAGACACGGGTTCGTGCCCGGGTCTGGGAAGATCCCACATGCCGCGGAGCGGCTGGGCCCGTGAGCCATGGCCACTGAGCCTGCACGTCCGGAGCCTGTGTTCCGCAACGGGAGAGGCCACAACAGTGAGAGGCCCGCGTACCACAAAAAAAACAAACAAAAAAAACAAAACAAAAAAGAAGGCTGCACTGATGCTGGGGAGTGGGGGTCAGCAGGTTCAGGAGGGCAGCTGTTTTGTTCTTTCATTAGCCCCCTTCTATGATGTCCTGTGGTATCTTGACTCTCCTCTACAGATTTATGGTTAGAGAATGAAGAACTAACCTGTAGTGAGTCAAAGCACATGGATTATCTATTTTGGGATTTCTGATGACATACCTCTTTCTGCTGTTCTGGAAACATCTTCAACACAGGACACGATCGATCTGAAAAATAAGATACCAACACTCAGTGATTTGGAACCTCCATACCGGAGCAGATATGCCTCTCAGCGCCTCCCACCCAGATCCCCCCTGAGAGCCTGCCCTCCCACAGTCTCTGAAAAGTATACCTATGCTTTTCCCCCACCCTGTCTCCTGCTGACCCAACCAAGGTGAACATCGGTCCACCTGGGAATTGGGAGTTTAGGATATGGCAAGGCCAAGACAGCCAGATGTTGATTGGCCCTCAAACTGAAGGCCAGGCAGGGTCAGGCTGGAGTTGGAGCCTTGGGGAAATCAGAGGAGGCTGGAGATGTTGGGGAGCAGAGGGCCATGAGGGGCAGCAGGGGATGCTGGTTGGCAGTGAGGTGAAGAGAATGGAAAAGATACGCAGAGATCCACCACTGAGAAGAGCCCTGACGGTTTCACCAGCAACCCAAGCGTTCAAGGGACAGGTCACTCCTGTGACATTTACACTACTCCAGAGTTCAGATAAGAGACGGTGTGGCCCCAAGAGGGATGAAGATCGGAACCTTGATTCTGAGCCTCCAGTCAGTGCAGTCAGCCTCTCGGCTGATGCCAGGTCCTGCATGTTCCTAAGATTGTCTATTGTTCCTTAAAACTCCACTTAGCTAGTTGGACTTAACACCTACTCCCTGACAAAAAAAAAAAAAAAAAAAAAAGTAATCCCCTCACTATATGCATGCACATGTATTTTACAACAGAAAGGTGGCTATGGCTGCATGGTCACGATTTGCCTTTATTTTGATAATATAAGTCTGATCCCACTTTCCAGATGATTATTATCATCCACAAGTATTTCCTGAGTCTCCACGAACATCCCTGGCACTGTAGGGAATACGAGGAAGCAAGTGGGTGCTTCCCACATGGTGGGTGTCGGGGAGGAGAACCCAGAGCAGGCAGAGGAAAGAGCTCCTGAAGGAGGTGAGCGAGCCACACCGTGAGCAGTGGCTGTGCTTCCAAGGGGAAGGAAGGTCCTTTCAGCCAGAGTGAGTGAGCGAGCAGGAAGACCCACAGGGGAATTTCAATGTTCACGGAAAGAGGAGGAAGAGGTGTGACAGTGGCATACCCAGAGGATGGGGGAAAAGAGTGATGGACAATCCAGAGATGGGGGCCAGGCCAGTGCACCTGAGGCAAAGGGTTCATGGAAGGTGGGAAGCTGCCAAAAAGGTAGGTCTGCATCCTAACCTCTGGAACCTGTGAAGGTGATCTTATTTGGAAAAGGTGTCTTTGCAGGTGGGCGGGCCCCAAATCCATTGACAAGTGTCCTTATAAGAGACAGAAGAGAAGAAATCATCCACACACAGGGGAGGAGGCCATGTGAAGATGGAGGCAGAGACTGGAGTGATGCAGCCACAAGCCAAGGACATCTGGAGTCACCAGAGGCTGGAAGAGCAAGAAAGCCTTCTCTCCTAGAGCCGACAGAGGGAGCACAGTCCTGCCAACACCTTGATTTCAAATTTCTGGCCGCAGGAATGGTGAAGAGAATACATTTCTGTTGTTTTAAGTCACAGAGTTTGTGGTAATTTCTTATGGCAGCCACAGGAAACTAATACAGAGAGCCTCTCTGGGGATTAGACTAGAAAGGTAGGCTGGGAACGTAGCTGGGGAAAGGGGAATTCATTCATTCACTCACTCACTCACTCAGTATTTATGTGCCATGTGCTGGCGTAGGAGCGGAACATACAGTGGAGTGCAGAGCAGACTCAGAGCTTACGAGATGCCTTCATAAATATAGTGTAGAAATGATAGGAAAGGAAAGGAAAGGACAGCCTCTTGAAAGAACGGAAAGACTAAATAGGGAGGTGGGAGAATGTCGCCTGGGAAGGCTGTACTGAGAAAGTGGCACTTAAGCTGCGGCCTAAAGGGTGGTGTGATTTAGCCAGGAAGGCTACAGGAGAAAGGCATTTTAAGCAGAGGAACTGGCAGCATGCAAAGGGGCGGAGGCTGGAAGGAGGAGCAGCTCAAGAGTTCAGGTTATTGAAGGAATCCCTGCATTGGCTGAAGGCTAGGCCGTGGGTTACATTCACCTTGGGATTCTGCCGAAACACTGACCAGGTGGGTCCTTGACCCCATGCCTCCACCCCTTCCAGAGCCTCCTGCCAACCCCCACCCTTCCAGAGCCTCCTGCCAACCCCCACCCCTCTTCCCCGCTCCTGCTCAGAAATCACTTCCCCGCTCCTGCCCCAGCTCCTCACCCCCACTACACAGTGTGTTGTGCAAGTCCCTGCTGGCATTAACCTAACTTGCATCATAATATTTGTATATTCTCTTTCTCCCAGTTGACTGAATGTCTCCAACAAAGCACATCTGCGTTTTCTTGTGTAAACTTCGCAACCATTCTGTGAGGGAGATTTGAGTGTCCTCACTTTACAGGTAAGAAAACAGAAGGTTGGAGGGAGCAGGTTACCCCAGGTCACATAGGGAGGGAGAGAGCTCAATTAGTCCAGTGTGAACTCAAGCCAGTCTGCTTCCCAATCCAGGCCTTCCCATTGCCTGAGGCTGCCTCCATGACTGTGTGGCTGGACAAATGGTTCAAATTTGGGGTCTTAATTTAATTCTCCCCAAAGGACTTGAGCTTTTCACCCACCCCCACCCAAGGCAGGAGGATTCAACAGTTCTCACAGGGCGCTGGCCACCTGAGATGCTAGAGACCAAGTCAAACTGTACAAATAGGAAGCTGAAAGTTTAACCTGGCTCCAAAACATCACAGAGAACACACAGTCAAGCGTTAATATTGTAAAGTTGGATAGAGGGATGGGGGTGGGGTTAGAGAGGAGAAGACACTCATTTTCCACTCCATCCACTTCCACATTGTTTGAATTTTTCCAGTGAACACAAATTAATTTTACACTTTTTCAGGTAACAATCGTTTAAAAATAAACACAATAGGGCTTCCCTGGTGGTGCAGTGGTTGAGAGTCCGCCTGCCGATGCAGGGGACACAGGTTCGTGCCCTGGTCTGGGAGGATCCCACATGCCACGGAGCGGCTGGGCCCGTGAGCCATGGCCGCTGAGCCTGCGCGTCCGGAGCCTGTGCTCCGCAACGGAGAGGCCGCAACGGTGAGAGGCCCACGTACCGCAAAAAAAAAAAAACAAAAAACAAAAGACAATAATTCTATCAGAAGTATTAAAAAAGAAATGACAGGCCCAAAATGGAGACACCTGTGCTAAAACCAAGACTTAATACCTAACCAAACTGTCATTACAACCTTCCCCAGGAATGTAATCCCAACTAGAAAATGTGAAATTTTCTAGTCAGCCCCAATTAGGTCACTCTTTTGGATCCCCCCAAAGGAAGATGAGGTAACTCCTTCTGTCCCCCATAGGGAGGTTACCTAAGCCAGAAATAATCTTTTTGTTTGTTTATGGCTTGTCTTGCCTCTGAAAACCTCTCCCTCTCTGCAGCCCTCTGAGCTCCCCTCTACTTGCTAGATGGGATGCTGCCCAATTCGTGAATCGTTCAATATTGTTAATTAGATCTTTAAATCTACTTGGTTGAATTTTTGTTATTCAACAGAAGAAATAATGACTCAAACATAAATTATGGAAGATTTTTACCTCATGTAAAATAAACAGCAGATTCAAACAGGAAAAGATGTTACCTTTATCACTCAATAGGAAATGTCATCTGGTATTGGACCTTGCCATGGCATTTACTGATGGGGAGAAGGAAATTAAATGATAGCACAATAGGATGGTTTGAGAGAAAAGGTTAGATGTCTATAATTTAGCAAACCGCAGCGGCTAGTCAGAAACTGCCCCCTGATAAACTATGCCCTCCTGGTGGGTTGTAAAATTTTTCATTTGTTTAGATTTTCCAAATTCCCCAGGCTAGTTCCTATGCCTGTCAAAATAATGGATATGGAGAATTCTTGCCTCACCTAAAGACTTACAGGAACCAGTGTGGAGATCTGACCCCAGGTGACCATCAACAAGGCTGTCCTTGGAGCGTTTGCTCTCCCCACCACAACCAGCAAACCACAGCACACGTCCATGGTCGCCCACTGCAATCCATTCTCCCTCCTGCTTACCTTCCTCACAAGAATTGGTCAATCTCACAGCCATTCCAAACAACAGGGATGACTTCTCAAACCTGTTATTCAGGTTAGAGTTGGGGACACACAGATGACAGAGCTACATGGTGCACCCCCCCCCCCCCCGCCGCACTGGGAAATATGGCAGCTATGGAGAATCCTCTGAGAGACTCAACATGTGTCTTCATGACTGCATCACCACCTTGAGAGTAGGATTTGCCAAAACCAGAAACTCCAGGAGAAACCTACCTCCACTTTTCACCCTGGAATATTTCTTCCATAAAACAGAAAACGTTTGCGAAACAAACAGAATTCTCTAGAGCAGAGGTCAGTACTATTTTTCTATGAAGGGCCTAATGGTAAACATTTGAGGTTTTGAAGGTCATATGGACTCTGCTGCAACTATTCAAATCTGCCATTTGTAGTAAGAAAGTCCCTGCAGATGAACATGGCAGTGTTCCAGTAAAATTTTATCTACAAAAACAGGTGACAGTAGTTTGCAGACCCCTGCTACAGAGCAGTCGAGTATTGTGCTTTCAGTTCTATACCTTAAAAGCCCTTTCTTAAATCAACAGAAGACAACCTTTGTATCGCTAAACTTGGTCTGTACACCTAATTGTGGTCTCCTCTCCACCAAGCAAATAACTGACCAAAACTAGGCTCTATATGTGAGTGGAGTGAAAAAGGGTTACACATGTTCTCCACCAGTGAAATAAGGAACAACAAGCACGGTTTATAGATTTCTTTAAAATGAAAATAGAAGGGGGTGAGGTTCAAGTAGCACAGTTTTGGTTTTTCCTACCATCCCATGTCCAAACAACAAACTTGTTAATCATGAAACAAGATCTGAATTTACATCAAAGTCACAAGGATATCCTGAACACAATGAAACTGGTTTTATCAAAAATCTACAGTTATTGACCCACCATAACACTGTACAATTTCATAAGCCAAATAGACACGTTTTCCTGTACTTCCAATACAGAAACCAAGAGAAACCTCATGTGTTTCCAGAGTAAAGTGCAGGTGGATTCATAACTAACCTCACGGTGGACAAGGCCTAAGAGTAATGGGAGATGAGTGTATTTTTATAAGGAAACAACTTTGTTATCTTTCTTTTCTTTGCTGTGTTAGGAGAAGTAGTCAACCCTCAAACAAAATATACTTAACCCTTTTCTCCCTTCGGGAAGTGTGGCCAGGTTCCAAGAGTGGGGGGCTTCAGGCTGGGGACAGGCCTGTAAGTTGGGTGTGGAGAAGGCAAAAAACTAAAGAAGATACCATCTGATTATTATTTCCCTCCATGTCTCACCATCTTGCTTTGACACTGCTTCCTGCCTAGTCTTAGAGAAGAGACTCCACTACGGGACACCTGTGCTTGGGGAATGGCATCACTTAACCTGGTTCCTTTCCTATTACAATTCTGCCTACAGAGAGAGTTATTTTATAAGACAGTTAGACAAGAGCCTTGGTACTGAGGGGGGCAGAAAGGGTGTGAGATAGGAACCCCAGGGAGCACTTGAGAGGGTCCAAGGGGAGTTGGCCGAATAGCCTGGGTCAGTCTCCGAGGTATCTAAGAAGTGGGGGGTGGGGGGTGGCTACTTCCAGGGGCATCCAGTAGCTGTGTTGACCTGGGGTTCTCAAAAGCTTCGTGCCCACCCTTCAAAGGGAGAACTTCCGGGCTTCCCTGGTGGCGCAGTGGTTGAGAATCCGCCTGCCGATGCAGGGGACACGGGTTCGTGCCCCGGTCTGGGAAGATCCCACATGCCGCGGAGCGGCTGGGCCCGTGAGCCATGGCCACTGAGCCTGAGCGTCCGGAGCCTGTGCTCCACAACGGGAGAGGCCACAACAGTGAGGCCCGCATACCACAAAAAAAAAAAAAAAAAAAAAAAAAAAACAAAGGGAGAACTTCCTCCCACTGCACCCGGTCCTGTGCCTGAGGCTCCTCGAACGTGCACAGAGGAGCGAGCCGTGTTCTGCCATGCCTGTGTCTCACCAGCTCACTGCCTCACAGGGGAAAGGCTGGCCATGCCAGGGAGTTTATGTTGTGGCCATCACGCTCCCTCGGGCACTGAAGTCCCCAAGGAGTCCTCTAGGACACCGAGAGGAATTGGTCCTAGTAGTATGGTTAGTAAACATCTCCCTACCCTCACATAAACATAAAAACTATACAAAGAACTTGAGAAAACAGTGATAGACATGACCACATGAAAATTTAAACCTGCTGTATGTTTGAAAAGGGATTTAAAGACAAATGTCACATAATGATAATATGTATAATATGTATGACAAAGTATTAATATTTCTTAATTTGTGGAAAGCTCTTACAAACCCTTAGCAAAGAATATTCCTGTAGAAAAGTGAACAAAGGTTACTAACAATCCATTCACAAAACAACAACAATAAAGGTCAAACTCAACAAGAAAACAACCTGATTTTTAAAATGGGCAAAGGACCTGAATAGATATTTCTCCAAAGGTAATGTACAAATGGCCAAAAAGCTTATGAAATATACTCAATATCACCTCACATCCATAAGGATGGCTACTACCAAAAAAACAGAAAACAAGTATTGGTGAAGATATAGAGAAATTGGAACCTTTGTGCTGGTGGGAATGTAAAATGGTGTAGCTGCTATAGAAAATAGTATGGAGGTTCCTAAAAAAATTAAAGTAGAATTACCTTATGATCCAGTAATCCCACTTCTGGGTATATATCTAAAAGAGTGGAAAGCAGGATCTTAAAGAGACATTTGCACACCCATGTTCATAGCAACATTATTCATCACAGCCAAGAGGTGGAAACAAATCAAGTGTCCATCAACAAACGAGGGATAAGCAAAATGTGGTGTGTGTATACACAATGGAAAATCATTCAGCCTTTAAAAGGAAGGAAATTCTGACACACTCTATAACATGGATGAACCTTGAGGACATTATGCTAAGTGAAATAACCCAAACACAAAAAGACAAATATTTTATGATTACACTTACTTTATGAGGTTTCTAAAGTAGTCAAATTCATAGAAACAGAAAGTAGAATGGCGGTTGCCAGGTCTAGGAGGAAGGGGAAATGGCGAGTTCTTGTTTAATGGGTATAGGGTTTCAGTTTTGACAGATGAAAAAGATCTGGAGATTTGTTACACAACAATGTGAATATACTCAACACTATTGAATTGCATGCTTAAAATAGGCAAGACGGTAAATTTTATGTTTCTCACCACAATTAAAAGTAACATTTTTTTGATAAAAGGTCAGTAATCTATTTCGAATGTTTAACCTTGCTGTAAGTGCAAATAAAAATGAGATGCCATATTTCTGTCTATCAAATTAGAATGTTTCTTCAATGATATCCATTGCTGGCAAGCATCATAGGAAATGGGACTGAATGCTACTGGTAGGAATGTGAGCTATTTCAATATTTCTCAAAAACAATTTGGCCATATGTTTCAAAAGCATTTTGAAATTGCTTATGTTCTTTGACTCAATTATTCCACATCTGGAATCTCAACCTAAAAATACTGATCAGACATGTGCGAATAATTTTTATATGAATATTCACGATGCAGTATTTTTCATTTAAAAAATCAAATAAAATAGAAACCTAAATGTCCATAAGTAGTACACTAGGAAAAGTGAATTATGATAGGGCTGCATAAGAGACCACCTTGTAGCCATTCCAAATTATGTTACAGAAGAATATTAAATGATAGGGACTGTTCAAGAAGTATTAAGTGATCTTTTTACGTATGTTTTTATTTCTTTACTTATTTATTTAAGAACCAAAGCCTACATGTGACAAGTCAACAGTGGTCATTTCTGCTTTATTTCTTACTTTTCCATATTTTTCCAAAAGTTTACAACGCATTTGTTAAAGTAAGAAAACCATGATGATATCACTTATATTCAGAATCTTAAAAGATGATACAAACGAACTTATTTACAAAACAGAAATAGACTCACAGACATAGAAAGCAAACTTACAGTTACCAAAGGGTGGGGAAGGGATAAATTGGGAATTTGGTATTAACAGATACACACTACTATATATGAAATAGGTAGACAACAAGGATACTGTATAGCACAGGAAACTATATCAATATCTTGTAATAACCTATAATGGAAAAGAATCTGAAAAAGTCTGTGTGTGTGTGTGTGTGTATATGACTGAATCACTTTGTACACCTGAAACATTGTAAATCAACTACATCCCAATAAGAAAGTGGGAAAAGAAAAAGGAAACCATATATATATGTTTTTTTTGCCATATGGCTCAGCATGCAGAATCTTAGTTCCCCAACCAGGCCTAGGGCAGTGGAAGCACCAAGTCCTAACCACTGGACCACCAGGGAACTCCCAGAAAATCGTATATTTTTAAAAAGATAGTAAACAATGTATTCAATTACTTTTATTAGTCCCCCCTCCAAAAAAAAACAAACAATAGTTAATTTCACTTTCAGTGTTTGTTTCGGTTCCTCCTAAATGTTCAGCAATTTTTCTACTTAAATTTAAAAAATTACTGGCTTCTTACTTTCATCTGTACAAGGATATGCCATCAGTGGGGTTATTTAAAATTCAAAGTTTAATTTAGTGCCAGTTTTTCCCAGACCTGCTCTCAGTGCTACCTATGTCCTTTGCAGGTCTGTAGTGGGGATAGGGGCTGGGGGGGGGGCAGCATAGCCCTCCCAAATCTCCCCTAGGGGGAAGTTCTTGGCCAGGGTCTTGCTGGAGGGGTAGTTCTACAGGTAGCCCTGTTTTCTATCACCTGGGGGGCCCTCCTCAGACACAGGAAACAGCATCAGGGATGGGCATCGTACTCCAGGGAAGTCCATGCACAGGTTAGCCAGGTGCCTAAGGCATAGCCTGGGAAAGCAGGGAGGGCTGGGCACCAACTCTCTCCCAGCATTTAGACTAGGAAACACCAAGACTTGGCAGTTCTCTGGGTCCTGAAGCTAGGAAATGATGATGAGAAAAGGGAGAGATAACGATGTCTTAACTGGAGTTCTAAGGGACCAGAGCTTATACTTAAACAGAAGCCATGATGTAAACAGAAGATCTCTTGAGGATATTAAAGAAACCGGTCACCAGAAAAGTTGAATTACAGAAGCCAGCTTCAGCTGCTGATGTCTGCAGGGCTGCCTGGTGCCAGCACCGTAACCCAGAGTTCTTACTTCCCCAGTGGCTTAAATGCCCAGTGTCTCCTGGGTTCCCATGCACAGTGTCCTTACGATAAGCAACCCCATACTCGAGGTAGCTTGAGGGAGATCCCAATTTGTGCAATCAAAAGAGCTCAACCAAAAAGAAAAAGGAAAAAGAGCTACACCAAAACATGAGAATGGACTGAAGTGGGACGGCCATGCACTTTTGAGGAGGGCCAGCAAGGTGTGCAGAACCATGTGTAAATCAGGCCCAAGCTGTTCTTCCTCAGCCTGATCTTAGAACTTTAAAAAGGCAAAACCAAAATGAAAAAAACCCCAGAAATCTGAAATTCAGTTAACGTTGGAAAGACAAATAAAATTACCATTAAATTTTTCCAGCATTTATCACACATACACAAAAATATATTAAAGAGGGTTAGCAGTCTAAAAAAATACTGGTTCATAACACATAAAATAATGAAACCACTAACTTGCTAACCTCTATAATATAATCTCTACAATGGGCTCCATTTATGGTCATGAATATGATGCTAGGACAAATTTAGGGTTTGAAATCCAGAGACAAGAAAAAGGAAAAAAAAGTGTATATATATATGTGTGTATATATATATATATATATATATATACACGTATATATGTATATATATATACGTATATACATATATATGTATATATATATGTATAGATGTATGTATATGTATGTGTGTGTGTGTATATATATATATATATATATATATATATATATATGCACATATATATAATTTTAGCCTCACAACCATTTTGGTGGCATTTAGGAAAAGTGCTAACTTAGACTTACAGATGCTCCGGACACAGGCATGTGCGTGTTGGGCCTGACCTACACCTCCCTTCATACACATGCTAAGGAGAGCCACTGAGGGGAGAGCAAAACCCATATTTCTATGATCAACTGTTTTCATCAAGGTACCAAAACCATTCAACGGGGGAAGAACAGTCTTTTTAATAAATGGTGCTGGGACAAGAGGATAGCCAAGAATTAAGTTGGACCCCTACGTTATACCATATATAAAAATTAACTCAAAATGGATCAAAGACCTAAATGTTAAGAGCAAAAACTATGAAGACTTAGGAGAAAACAGGTAAATCTTCATGGCCTTGGATTTAGCAAAGGATTCTTAGATATAATAAAAGCATGGGGCTTTCCTGGTGGCGCAGTGGTTGAGGGTCCGCCTGCCAATGCAGGAGACACGGGTTCGTGCCCGGGTCCGGGAAGATCCCACATGCCACGGAGCAACTAGGCCCGTGAGCCATGGCTGCTAGGCCTGTGCGTCCGGAGCCTGTGCTCCACAACGGGAGAGGCCACAACAGTGAGAGGCCCGCATATCGAAAAAAAAAAAAAAAAAAAAGCATAAGCAATGAAAGAAAAAATAGATAAATTAGACTCACAAAAATTAAAAAGTTTTGCGCTTCTAAGGATACCATCAAGAAAGTGAAAAGTCAACGCACACAATGGGAGAAAATACCTGCAAATCATTTATCTGATAAGGAACTTGTATTATCCAAAATATATAAAGAACACTTACAACTCAGTAATAAAGACTTAAGGATCTAATGTATAACATGGTGACTACAGTTGATAACACTGTATTGTATAACTGAAATTTTCTGAAAGTAGAATTTAAATGTTCTCACCAAAAAAAAAAAAAAAAAAGGTAAATAAGCAAGGTGGTGGATGTGTTAATCAACTCAGTGGGGGAATCCTTTCACAACGTATAAACACATTATCACATTGTACACTTTGAATATGTCACAAATTTGTCAACTGTACCTCAATAAAGCTGGAGAAAATAATAAAAAGACGAACCACTCAATTCAAAAATGGGCAAAGGATCCTGAATAGACATTCTTCCAAGGAAGACATACAAATGGACAACAGGCACATAAAAAGATGCTTGAGGGCTTCCCTGGTGGAGCAGTGGTTGAGAGTCCGCCTGCCGATGCAGGGGACACGGGTTCGTGCCCCGGTCCGGGAAGATCCCACATGCCGCAGAGCGGCTGGGCCCGTGAGCCATGGCCGCTGGGCCTGCGCATCCGGAGCCTGTGCTCCGTAACGGGAGAGACCACAACAGTGAGAGGCCTGCGTACCGCAAAAAAAAAAAAAAAAAAAAGATGCTTGATATCACTAGTCATTGGGGAAAGCAAATCAAAATCACAATGAGATACCACTTCACCCCCACTAGGCTGGCTAGAATCAAAAAGTCAGATAATAACAAATGTTGACAAGAATGTAGAGAAATTGGAACTGTCATATATTGCTGGTGGATATATAAAATGGTGCAGCCACTTTGGAAAACACTCGCATTTTCTCAAACAATTAAACATAGTTTACCATTTGACCCAGCAATTCTATTTTAGGTATATACACATATGTCCACAGAGAAACTGGTATATAAATAGCACCATTATTCATAATAGTCAAAAAGTGGAAACAACCCATATGTCCAGTAATGGGCGACTGGATAGACAAAGTGTGGTATATCTATACAATGGAGTATTATCTGACAAAAAAGAATGAGATACTGATACATCCTACAACAGAGATAAACCTTGAAAACACCATGGTAAGTGAGAGAAGCCAGTCACAAAAGTCCACATATTATATGACTTCCATTCACATGAAAGTCCAGAATAGGGAACTCTATAGAGACAGAAAAGAGATTCCGGGTTGCTTGGGGCTTGGGTGGAGTGTGTGGAAGGGTGGAGACTGGGGGTACAGAGGGTGATAGCTAAAGGACAGTGAAATGAGGTAGTGAAATATTCTAAAATTGGCTGTGATGACGGTTGCACGTATCTGTGAATATGCTAAAAGCCACTGAACTGTACACTGCAGTTGAGAAATTGTATAGTATGCAGATATCACAACAAAGCCACTTAAAAAAAAAAAAGTAAAGTACTATCTGAAACCCTTCATTCGTGGCCCTAGTGTCACTTATCCTGCAAACCACAACGTCTGCCAAGCTGAAGGCCCTCCGGGCATCAGCCCTCCCCTGGGGTTCTCTCATCCCTACCTGGCTCTTGTCCCTCTGCCATCTCTCCTAACCCTGCCTTCCAATATGTCGCTGAAACCCTCAATCTAGAGCCAGCAAATGTCCCACATGTGCACTTATCTCAGCAGTTTTATCTTAGCTGGGTCCTGGTTCTTCCAGCCTCCCCTTCCATGGTAACCCTCCCAAGTCAAAGCTGCTCATTTCCTCAGCACTCCTGTTTTTCAGGACCAGGAGAAACCAAATTTCCCTGGTCACTGTTACCTCCAGACAATAACCTACCAAGAAGTACCCAGAACCTAGGCATGGGACCAACTAACTCCCTTCTCCTCACTTCCTAGCATCAATTCCTTCTCTCCAGGCTCCTGCTCCTCATTTCTACATTTTTAGGGACCTCCTCTGTGTGTTCCTCCCCACTTTTTCCTGATCCCTCCAAGGAGGACCTCATTCACAGAATGACCTAACATTCCCTGGTCTCACCTTAGCCTGTTCTCCTTCATTCCTGTGACCTAACACTTTGTTTACCAACAACGTATTTACCATGTGGTTACATCCCAACCAGGAACTGTTCTTTGAAATGGAAAACTAAAAAGTCCCCTCTGACCACCACCTGCCCATCCTTCCTTTTCTCACTTCCTCATTCTCACCCAATTTGCTCTTCCACTTGAATGAAAAGCCACCAGAACTTTTGATCCTACCCTGCTTATTCTCCCTCTGGGCGTCACTTCCTTCTACCATTCAAATATTCTGCCCACTCCAGCATCCTTTTTTTCCTGCTCCATTGACACATAGCTCCTTCTTCTACCTGTCAGTCCCCCAAACAGGGATCAACATAGCCTCTGCCTCCTCCACTTTCTCTCTTGTCCTGTCCTCTACTGAAGAAAACTCCAGTCGTTCTGTGACAGCCTCCATCATCAGGTTCTGAGTTTCAGCCTAAGTGAGGCCCTCCAGGGTTCAGGAGTCTTTCCACTCATCCAGCAGCTTCAGACCATTATCTCTCATACCCAGCCTCCTTCCTCCTCCCAGTCTACTCCTCCTCTATCATCTGATAACTGTATCTCCCACTTCATCTGATAGTAAGACCATCAGGTTTACACTCTTCATCTTGATCCTCTGCCGCCTTGAAATCTACCCATATATCCACCCACTTCCCTTAGTCTCAAAGAAAAGCATCAAACTCTCTCCTGTGTTCATGATCTCATCTCCCTGACCTCCTCCAAGACCTCAGCCCATCAATTATTCCACCCCCTTAATAACTACAGCTTCTTTCTTTTCATTAGTCCCTTCTCCTTCCCCAACAAGCAAGCTCAGGTTCTTCTCATCCCAGTGGAGATGGGCAGCCCTGCCTAATTCATCAACCTATGACAGACCAGGCGCTGCTGCAGACATTGGAAATGGGGCAACAAACAAAACAACCCCAGGTCCCAGGTTTCACTTACATCAGAGTGGGAGGAGAAGGAAAGTTCTCCAATAAATGTACAACTCAGCCATAAAAAAGAATGAAATTTTGCCATTTGTAATAACATGGATGGACTCGGAAGGTATTATGCTTAGTGAAATAAGTCAGACGGAGAGAGACAAATACTATATGATATCATTTATACGTGGAATTGAAAAAATACAACAAAACTAGTGAACATAACAAAAAAGAAACAGAATCACAGATATAAAGAACAAATTAGTGGTTACCATTGGGGAGAGGGAAGGGAGAGGGGCAATATAGGGGTAGGGGATTAAGAGTACAAACTATTAGGTATAAAATAAATAAGGTACAAGGATATATTGTATAACACGGGCAATATAATCAATGTTTTATAATAACTATAAATGGAGCATAACCTTTAAAAATTGTGCATCACTACATTGTACACCTGTAACATATAATATTGTACATCAACTGTACTTCAATTTTTAAAAAGATAATAAACAAGCTTAATGACGAAAATGGAACAGGATGATGTGATCAAGAGTCATTATGGGGACTTGGTGGGGACGACTTCACATTCGGGTCATCAGGGAAGGCTTCCCTGAGGAGGTGACATTTGAGCCGAAACCTGAAAGGCAGGAGGGAGCCAGTGCAAGGCAGTCTGGGGAAAGAGCACTCCAGGAGGAGCAATCACCTCGTGCCAAAGCCCCAAGGCGGAACAAGCTTGGCTCACCTGGGAAGCCAAGGAAGCCATGTGGTCAGATGGAGTGTGGTGGATGAGACAGAGGAGCTCAGAGAGGGAGGCAGGTGTCCTGTGGACGACAGTGAAGAATCTGGAAGCCATGGGAGCATTTCCAGCAGATGAGTGACATAATCTGACTTACGCATTAGCAGGATCCCTCTGGCTGCTGGGTGGGGAATAGATTATCAGGGGCCAGAGCCGAAGCAGGGAAGCCCACTGGGAGGCTACTGACATGGTGCAGACCAGAGGTGGTGGTGGCTCAGACACAGGAGTAGCAGCAGAGGTGTGTATGAGGGGAAGTAGCTATTGGTGTGCTTCCTCATCTGTGCATATCCAATTGGACAAGAGGGAAAGTGATGAGTCACAGTTGCTAAGAGGGACCACAGCATCCTTTCAAGAAGGGGTCTATGAGACATGCTGCAGGGGAACGAGACAGACACTCGCTGCAGCTTAGGGCCTGCAGGTGATGCAGTGAGGCCCCCGTGGGGAAGAGGGCATTCTTCTCCCCACCTGCACACTGACACCCCAAAGGCTGGTCTTGACCTGCAGACAGTGAGCAGTGTGTGGTTGGCAGAGGACATGAACAGTTTTTGTGATGAGGAACCACACATGGCTTCCCAGGAGAAGCCACAGACTCACTGTCACCTTCCACTTTAATCAGGGCAGTGCCCCAAAGGACCACTGGCAGCCCTCTTGTCTTCCACTGTACACTCGTTCTCCGTCTGGGCCACCACCCCCACCTCACATGCAAAGGAGTCCACAATTAGAACCTCCTAGTGGACATTCCAGTCCAGACTTCCTTCAGGCACCTCATACTGACTGTGTCCAATCCAGGCTGGTTGTCACATGACACCTGTTCCTGGCCCTTCCAAAACACAGCCGATTTACCACCTCCTATGCCGTCCATTTTCGTTAGTGGTGTCAGTATCCACACGTTGACTCAAGTGAGATCCCAGAGGCTGTCTTTGATTGCTTCCTTTCCCTTACTTTCCAAATCCAGCTGGTCAGCAAGCCCTGACCATCCTCTCTCTAACTGCCTGCTAAGTCCATTCCCTTCTCACAGCCCCCAATGTCACTGGCCTAATTCAGGCTCTTGTCATTTCTCTCCTGGACCCGAGCTGGAACAACGGTAGATTCCTGGGCCCAACACACTTAGCAACTGCTCAAAAATGATTTTTGAACAAATGAGAGAGAATGCATGAATAAAGAAAATGACTGAGTGGACAGATGAATGAGGAAATCAAACAAAAGAATCAATGAATGCTGTGCAGAAACAAGGAAAACTAAGGAATATATATATAGTCTAATGGAGGAGATGCAACCAAGCAGGTACAAGGCATCAGGTGATAAACAAGAGTGCTATGGGGGGAGGGGAACGGAAAATAACACATACAGATTGTCTTCCAGTTGTCAAATACTAAGCCAGGCACTTCACACATGACTCACCCAGAAACCATGTAATATATTGTGCTCCAGATGGGGAAACCGACATTCAAAGAAGTTAAGTAACCATCCAAGGCCACCCAACACATAAGGGGCAGTGTCCAGACTCAAACTTAGGTCCGCAGTCCCTAAAACCCACGTTGGTTAGTGGACACAGGCTTATAGGACAGGCCAGACTTCAAAAGATAATAATAATAACCAACACCCAGAGAGTCCTTCTGACCAACAGTCACTATGCTAAGCACTTTACATATATCCTCATAAAAATCCTATGAAGCAGATATGAATATTATCCCCCTTTTAGAGTTAGGAAAACCGAAGTACCAAGAAGGTAACAAGTCATTTGTCAAAGGTCATACAGCTACTAAGCGACAGGACTGAGATTTGAGCCCAGGCGGTCTTGCTGCAGTGCCCATGCTGGTCGCCCCTTTAAGCTTCCATTGTGTTGCCCTAAGGATGGAGGTAAGATGGCAGAGGTGGGTTCCAGGTGGAGGGGACAGTCTGCTTACCCCCAGGGAGGCAAGAAGTTGCAAGTCACTTTGGGGAACAGGAAGTGGCTCGCTGTGGCTCGGCTCCAGGGAGTGGTGGAAGGTGATACTCCAGGCAAAGGTGGCATCAGACATGAGGCTTCCTGTTACCTGGCCCAGGTCCTTGGCCTGTCTTGTTTGATATATAAAGTTCCTCCCTCTTTCACAAGGTAGTGAACAGTTAGAGGAGCACGTTCGCTCTGTTTTCTTAACCAAAGTATTTCGTTCTCTTGCATCTGAAGGTGGAAAAGCTAAAAGGCAAAGAAATCACTGATTTGCTGGTCTTACCGTTAACTAAATGGTGCGACCTTCTCCCCCACAGTCCATGCAGATAAATATCAGTGCCATGATCCCTTGGCATTGATTCTTTTTTTGTTTTTGGCTGCGTTGGGTCTTTGTTGCTGCGCGCGGGCCCCTCATTGCGGTGGCTTCTCTTGTGGCGGAGCACGAGATCTAGGCGCGCAGGCTTCAGTAGCTGTGGCACACAGGCTCAGCAGTTGTGGCACATGGGCTTAGTTGCTCCACGGCATGTGGGAACTTCCCGGACCAGGGCTTGAACCCCTGTCCCCTGCATTGGCGGGCGGACTCCTATCCACTATACCACCAGGGAAGTCCCGGCACTGATGCTTGATACAGATTTAGTTTGAAAAGATTACACATACTTTAAAAATCTGTCTCTGATTTTATTTCCTGGTACTATAAGCGTGAGCCAATACATTGCCAGCTCACTACTACAAGGTTATATAAAAGTCGGTCAAATATAAATTTATATTAGGAACACTTTAGTAGAAGAAATTAAAAGGCAGATCCCCACACAGGGAGATCACCTCTGTGCTTTGTGACCACCTAGAGGGGTGGGATATGGAGGATGGGAGAGAGGGTGATGCAAGAGGGAAGAGATATGGGAACATATGTATATGTATAACTGATTCAGTTTGTTGTAAAGGAAAAACTAACACACTATTGTAAAACAATTATACTCCAATAAAGATGTTAAAAAATAAAAAATAAAAATAAAGTGCATATGAAGTACAAAAAAAAAGGCAGATCCCCAAAACTAACATTTAATTTGAAAACTGCTTTGGGAAATTAAAAAAAAAAAAAGAAAGAAAGAGAAGAAGAAGACCAGGTCTGCCAAGTAATCTAAGCAAGCCCTTGGGTCATTCTGAACCTACTGGGATCATAATCTCATCAGTCACAGGAAAAGGTCATCTTGGAATCTGCAAGTGCTATTCTAGTTCCTTCCTGCATGAAAATCTAGGGGGGGAAAATGATCACAACTGGAAAGGCTCCCAGCTTGAAGGAGACCAACATAGTCATTCTGCATGGTCAGGAGGACAGACTAAGTAAAAGAGCCCAAAGAAATGTTCTCTGACCTCCAAGAGTAAATATTCTAAAGCAAAATAATTATTTTTACACATTTTAGTTCAAATTAAATTTAAAGTAGTATAATTCAGGAAGTTTGAAAAACAGAGGAGTAAAATTACCACCCATAATTAGGGTGACCACATATCCTGGGTTAGTCAGGACAGTCCTGGTTTATACTCATCACACTGTAATTATTAATAGCGCACACACACATACACACACATTTTAAGAGTGCTCAAAAGTACTGTGGTTTAAATGGTAAGTTATTTCTGGTCACCCTAGCATAATCCACTGCTATATACAATCGTCACCACAGTTTTGGTATATTTCTTTGCTGTCTTTTTCTCACATGCATATTTTTTATCATCATAATCAAGTGTTTTCACAAACCTATATATTCTTTTCTTCAATTTCCATTACAACAAAAATAGCATTCTATGTTCCTAGATAATAGGTCATAGCATTCCACTGGGTAGATGCTACCTTTCCTCTATTGTTGAACATTTAGGTGGCTTCAAGATAGTTTTAAAGGAAATGAATTTGTGGGGTACTTACAGGATCAGTGTATAGGTGAGGAAGAGTAAAAAAAAAAATAGTAATTAGGAGGAAATTTCACAAATTCTATTTTTTTTTTTTTTTTTTTTGCGGTATGTGGGCCTCTCACTATTGTGGCCTCTCCCGTTGCGGAGCACAGGCTCCGGACGCGCAGGCCTAGCGGCCATGGCTCACGGGCTTAGTTGCTCCGCGGCATGTGGGATCTTCCCGGACCAGGGCACGAACCCGTGTCTCCTGCATCGGCAGGCGGATTCTCAACCACTGCGCCACCAGGGAAGCCCCACAAATTCTATTTTTTATGAACAGGGGAGTCCCCTGTTCCCTTCTAGACCAACGAATTTCTTCATTCTTCCCTGATCAAGGGTTCCCAGACCCATTCCAGTGTGTGTGTGTGTGTGTGTGTGTGTGTGTGTGTGTGTGTGGCCTTTACATTCTTGCCCATACAATCCATGCTCCACACATGCAGAGTGATCCTCTCAAAACAAAATTCAGATCAAACGCCTCTCCTGTCTAAAGTCCCCCCACGGCTGCCCACTGCAATAAGAATAAACTCCAAAGCCCTCGCCATGTCTTATATGCCCCATGTGGTCTGATCCCAGCCTACATTCCTGCTTCACCTGCTTCCCCTCTCTTCTTTACTCTCTGCCCCTCTGGCCTTCTCTCCATCTCTCATATATACCAACTTCATTCCATACCAGGGCCTCTGCACTTACTAGTCCCTCTTTCTAGAATGTTATTCTCTATATCTTCTCTATGTTCTCAACTCAGATGTCACCAAAGTCATCTTTGATGCAGTACCTTAACTAAAATTTCCTCCCGAAGTCATTCTCTTTCCAGTTATGCTATTTTATTTTCCTTATGGCACTCAACACAATCTGAATCTATATTATTTGTTTATACGTATTTTTTTTCCCCTGTGATGTGGACTCCAAGAGGGCAGAGACTCTGCCCAGTTCACTGCTGCACCCCAGTGCCCAGCCCGTAATAGCAGATGGAAAGCAAGTAACTAGAATGAGTGAACGACAGTGGACAGGAGAGTTGCCGTGAGAACAGATCCTTATTCAATCAGCAAAGTACCACAAACTCCTTTTCGTTATTCTGCAAAATGATCAACCAGTACTATTATGTGGAAATAATGAAATTAATGAAACAAAATATTCATCCAAGAACACATCATCAACACCAATAAACAATATCACCTGGATTAAAGGAATTAAATTTTTGCTTTGTAGGACCCCCCACCAAAATATAAAGAAAAAACTAGCAGTCTGAAATATATAACAGGGGTCCCTATATGGCATTTAGGTCCATGACGAAGTTTTTAACGGTCCACAGAAAAATGGGAAAAAGAAAACAATGCATTGAATTTTTAGAAAGCTAAAATCTTTCAGTTTAAAGGACTCTCCATTATTCTTAGATTATGCCTTTTCTACTTTTGGGGTATCAAAATATTCTTTTATACGACAACAGGGATTGTATCCGATAGGTTGTGAGGAGGTTTTTATGCCCTTTATATGGAAAGCAAAAAGTTAGCAATCCTGAGGCTTCCCTGATGGCGCAGTGGTTGAGAATCCGCCTGCCAATGCAGGGGACACGGGTTCGAGCCCTTGTCCGCGAAGATCCCACATGCCGCGGGGCAACTAAGCCCGTGCGCCACAGCTACTGAGCCTGCGCTCTAGAGCCCGCAAGCCACAACTACTGAGCCTGCCCGCGTGCCTAGAGCCCGTGCTCTGCAACAAAAAAAGCCAGTGCAATGAGAAGCCCACGCACCGCAACGGAGTAGCCCCCGCTTACCGCAAGTAGAGAAAGTCCTCGTGCAGCTATGAAGACTCAAAGGAGCCAAAAATAAAATAAATAAATTTATTTTTTTAAAAAAATGTTTAGTGATTCTGTGCTAGGCCTCAACCTTCTTTTATCATTTTAGAAATCCAAGAATTCCACAGATCTGGGTACCATTCATCTCTGCATTCCCCTCACTTCTTCTCAACTGTGGCCCTTGGAGGTTTTACTAGGCCCACAGTTGTACCAACTCTAATCCTAGAGTGCCAGGCCCTCTGGCTCTATGGGAAAGAAGCAGGATCAATCAATGATTCAATCAATTAGTGACGCCTGCCATGGTGAGGAGGAGGATGGGCAGGAGATGGGAGATGCAGTGGAGGGAGAGTGGCATGAGCAATGCATCTAGAAAAATAACCCCTCCCCTAAGACATCTCAGAGCCCAATATTAAAACCACTTGGAAAATTATAAGTGAGAAATCTAGGTGACTTGTTCAGCCCCTTAACATAAGTCATTGCTGAACACAGAGAAGTAAGGACAATGAAGTCACGAGGGTGCCCAGCGGTCAGCCAGCCTCCCTTGCTACCTCCTGGTACATGACTCATTGCCTGCCTCACCCAAACCGTGGAAGCTCTCAGTGCGGAATCCGTGAGCTCACTGGGCTGCGGTGCACCTGGGAAGGAACCTTGGCCAAGGTAGTCTCGCCAGGAAAGGGCTCAGGGGGGAGGGGGTCACAAAACTGACCAAATTAAACTAAGCCAGTGGGAGTCATTTTCAAAGAAGGGTAATCTTGTGATCTTGTCAGCAATTTTAAAGTCCAATGGTTAACAAAATACCAAGAAGGAAAACAAATGCAGGTGGTTGGGGAGTGGGAAAGAAAACCAAGATCAGCCTTGTTCTAGAAGCAGACCTGGCATACTGGAGTTCTCTGTGAATTCATCTGAAGTGAAGCGAAAGTCAAGATTTGAAACTTGTTACCTTCATAAACTGGAAAAGGGTGAAACAGCTGGGACAAGCATCATGCCCATTAACTTGCTCTGTCCAGGCCCAGGGCTCTGGGTGCTGCTACTTTGCCCGCCTCATGCAAACCAAGACAGGATTCCATCCAAGTCAGGCCAGAGCTCACACCTCTACCCTGACCGGAACACAGGGTCACTGGATCCCAATTCTAGAGCTCACACACCCTTCGACCTGGCAGCCCCACCTCTGGGAAGGGATCCTCGAGAAAGATCAGCACCCAGGCGCCAAGCCACACGTGTGAGGCTGCTCACTGTGGCCGTATTTATAACTAAAAAAGTTGAGACAACCAAATGCCCATTCCTAAGGGAGTGATTAAATAAATGCCCATTCCTAAGGGAGTGATTAAATAAAGTGAGCCACATTCATGGAATACCTTGCCGTTGTTCAAAAAAGAGGGAAATCTGGAAGTGCTGAGGTGGGGGCATGTCCATGATGCACTAAGTGGAAACAACAAATTTCAGAACAACATGAAGTGTGATCCCATTGTTGCAGTGTGTACATACACTTGTCTACACTGATATGCTTGGAGATGCATAGAAAAAGATTCCAGAAGAATTAAAAAAGACACATGCACCCCAATGTTCACTGCAGCACTATTTACAATAGCCAGGACATGGAAGCAACCTAAATGTCCATCAACAAAGGAATGGATAAAGAAGATGTGGTACACAGAATGGGCATCATCAGAAAATATACAAACAACAAATGATGGAGAGGGTGTGGAGAAAAGGGAACCCTCTTGCACTGTTGGTGGGAATGTAAATTGATACAGCCACTACAGAGAACAGTATGGAGGTCCCTTAAAAACTAATAATAGAATTTTAGTCATAAAAATATGACTCAGCAATCCCACTACTGGTCATATACCTAGAGAAAACCATAATCCAAAAAGATACATGCACCCCAATGTTCACTGCAGCACTATTTACAATAGCCAGGTCATGGAAGCAACCTAAATACCCATCGACAGATGAATGGATAAAGAAGATGTGGTACATATATACAATGAAATATTAATCAGCCATAAAAAGGAATGAAATTGGGTCATTTGTAGAGATGTGGATGAATCTAGAGACTGTCATACAGAGTGAAGTAAGTCAGAAAGAGAAAAACAAATATCGTATATTAATGCATGTATGTGGAACCTAGAAAAATGGTACAGATGAACTGGTTTGCAGGACAGAAACTGAGACACAGATGTAGAGGACAAACATATGGACACTAAGGGGAGAAAGCAGCGGGGGGGTGGGGGTGGGATGAATTGGGCGACTGGGATTGACATGTATACACTGATGTGTATAAAACTGATGACTAGTAAGAACCTGCTGTATAAAAAAATAAATAAAATTAAGTTCAAAAAATAAAGTATTTTAGAATTTAAATTCAAAAAAATAAAAGATGTGGTACATATATACAATGGAATATTACTCAGCCATAAAAAGGAACGAAATTGGGTCATTTGTAGAGACATGGATGGACCTAGAGACTGCCATACAGAGTGAAGTAAGTCAGAAAGAGAAAAATAAATGTTGTATATTAATGCATATATGTGGAACCTAGAAAAATGGTACAGATAAACTGGTTTGCAGGGCAGAAATAGAGACACAGATGTAGAGAACAAACATATGGACACCAAGGGGGGAAAGTGGCAGGGTGTGTGTGGTGGTGTGATGAATTGGGAGATTGGGATTGACATATATACACTAATATATATTAAATGGATAACTGGACTTCCCTGGTGGCGCAGTGGTTAAGAATCCACCTGCCAATGCAGGGGACATGGGTTTGAGCCCTGGTCCGGGAAGATCCCACATGCCGCGGAGCAACTAAACCCATGTGCCACAACTACTGAGCCTGTGCTGTAGAGCCCGTGAGCCACAACTGCTGAGCCCGCGTGTCGCAACTACTGAAGGCCGCGTGCCTAGAGCCTGTGTTCCACAACAAGAGAAGCCACCGCAATGAGAAGCCTGTGAACTGCAACAAAGAGTAGCCCCTGCTCGCCACAACTAGAGAAATCCCACACGCAGCAACAAAGACCCAACACAGCCAAAAATAAATGAATAAAATTTTTAAAATAAAAAAATTTAAAAATTTTTAAAAATAAAATAAAATGGATAACTAATAAGAACCTGTTGTATAAAAAATAAATTAAATTAAATTAAAAAAATAAAAGATGTGGTACATACATACAATGGAATATTACTCAGCCATAAAAAGGAACGAAATTGGGTCATTTGTAGAGACATGGATGGACCTAGAGTGTGTCATACAGAGTGAAGTAAGTCAGAAAGAGAAAAACAAATATATAATAACACTTATATGTGGAATCTGAAAAAACTGGTATAGACGACGTTATTTACAAAGCAGAAATAGAGACACAGACGTAGAGAACAAACGTGTGGATACCAAGGGGGAAAGGGGGGGTGGGATGAACTGGGAGAATGGGATTGACACATATATGCTATTGATACTATGTATAAAATAGATAACTAATGAGAACCTACTGTATGGCACAGAGAACTCTACTCAATGCTCTGTGGTGACCTAAATGGGAAGAAAATCCAAAACGGAGGGGATATATGTATACATATGTATACGTATAGCTGATTCACTTTGTTGTACTGTATAAATTGACAGAATATTATAAAGCAACTATACTCCAATAAAAAATAAATCTTTAACTTAAAAAAAAAAAATGAATGCAATCAGAGCAGGGGAGGGGGACTTCCTTTTTTTTTTTTTTTTTTTACTTTATACACTCCTGGATTGTTAACTCCTTTTCTTTTTAATATATTACCTTTGTGATTTGAAAATACAGATCAAATAAATATGTAAGTACATATAACATATATAAAATAAACAAGAGCCCCCGCCAAGTCATCTTTATTCCTCTTGCTGAATCAGGAAAAACCAATTACTAGGACAGAAAGCAAGGCTGGAGAAGGGACCACTCAAGCCCTCTCTCCAGCAGCAGTTTGATATTTCTCCCTCCCTTAGCTGACAGGTCAGGTTGGATTTTTATTTAGTTCTGATCAAGAACACTTACTTTTTGAAGCAGAATCTGAATTAGCAGAAAACAAAACAAGAAGTGCAGGGCAAATCTGTTTAGAAGTGAGCTCTGCCAGTCTGCGACGGTATCAGGCCCTGACAGCCAACAGCTTTTTTGGACGAAGGTCTCATTGATATACCTTTCCAACTCCACCCACAGAGCCTGCACCCATCTCTGAATATACTATTTATTTATAATGCATCCTCCCCTTGCTTCCAAATGAATGTGAAGTAGCTCCCCAATAGATTCAAGGCAGCGAACAATGGTTGACCTGAAGATGGTAAAGCTATTAATATAGGAATTAAGGTAAGAATAAGGAAAACACTAAAATGTTATTTTAAGTATAAACCCTTAACACACATAAGCGTATTTAATTTTTGCTTGATATACACTAATGCTCCTTAAGGTCTGTACTGCAAAACCAAGGCTTATAACAATCAGGAAAATCATCTAGAAAGACATTGCTACAGTGTCCACTTCTGATTCACTGAATAAATCTAAATTCCACAAGGTTCCTCATACTCTTCAGAGGCACCAACATTTTTCATAAGCCTTTCTCATGACCATATAAAAGTATAATAAATCTTTGGACACATACCTACCTTGCTGACACAGGGGTTTGATAATCTTCAAAAACTAGCTTGAAAAACAGCATCAGAGTGTTTGGAGCTCAGGTTTGGAGCCACTCACATCTCGGTTCAGTCCCAACTATGCCACTCATGGCTGTGTGACCTTGAACAAGTTATTTAACCTCTCTGAGCTTCCATTTTCTTGTGGTGGGGGAAGAGCATCCTTAATAGTGCCTATTTCATAAGGTTACTGTGAGAACTAAATCAGGTAAGTAATTAAAGCACTTAGCAAGCATACAATAAAAATTAAGTTTGACCACTGGCTGAATTCTTTGTACCTTTCTTTTCAAAATGTAAGAACAATGGAAAATGCATAAAATTACATATCCAATCCAGTAAAAAGCTGGACTGGATATATACATATACATGTATATCTCCAGAGATCAAAGAGAGAAAAAAGCAAGACTTGCCTTTCCCAAAGGATGCACAGGGACCCCTGCACATTTAGCTATAAGAAATATCCATACATAACTACAAACACTGCAGCAAAAATCACTGGGCAAATAGAATATGGTGTTAGAACAGAAAATATACATTAGCCTAGCTACATATGATTGACTGCCATGAGAAATGTAGATGTGATCTAATAATACTCGTGTCTTAAAATCCTAGTATATTCCAATTGCTTCCAAGGCAGCCCCATCATGAATGTGACTTCACACCAAAGGCTCTATAAGAACCTTTCCCACATCTTAGATGCTGAGGACACTTGGTCTATTTGAAGACCATCATTAAATCTCCCTTTAGCTTCCATTTTCCAAGTAAACTATTCTCAGTTATTTAGTGGCTCCTGCTACCAGAACAAGGAAAGATTTAAGTAAGTATCTTTTCAAAGTGTCCAGCAAAATAAACAGAAAGCGCAGACAGTAATAAAAACAGCTACCATTTACAAGCATCAACTGTATGCTGGCACCATGCTGAGTATATGCTGTGCACTGTGTCATTTAATTCTCACAACCATCCAGTTCACAGATGAAGACACTAAGGCTTAGAGAGGGGAAGTAACTTGCTCAAGGTCACCACCACAAGGTCACCAACTTGCTCAAGGGCAATGCTGGAATTCAAACCCACCTGTCACTAGATAACTGCTACTCGCTTTTCAGATCTCGGTTCCATTCTCACTAACTCAGGGGGGCTTGCTCTAACTTCCTCCAGCACAGGCAAATCCCCTTCGTTACACTTCTGCTGTACCATGGTCTAACTCTGTAGTTCTGACCTCAGCGATAGTCTTACCCTTATTCATTTAAGTACTGAATTAATGTCTGTCTCCCCACCAAACTGTAGGCTTGGGGAGAACACAACTCTCACTGTTCTTTATTTAGGGTCTCTGGCCTCTATCACAGCTCCAGGCACTTAATGGGTCCTCTGCACACATTTACACTGATTGAACAAATAAATGGGAAAAAACAGTGCTCAGAAATCACCCAGCCACTTGGGCACCGCACTAAGGAAGCACAGGCAGCCCAGTGTTTGTCAGTGTGCAGGCACCACATGCCAGCTGCTCCCTCAGAGGGTCAAGATAACGCTGAGGCAGAGGTCTTTTTCGGAACAGGAAAAGGATCTCAGGTACAAAGTGCTGCAGTGGTGAGACGGACACAGCAGCATCTTCGCATTTGAAGGAGGGCAGTGAGAGGTATGGACTCTTCATCAATCCAATTAATACACTGTTAACAATAAATCGCTTTTCTGATTCATTTTGGTTGATTCTTTTCACTACGTATGGCTCATTTCTGTTTTGATTACTTTTCCCGCTATTGTAATCTGCTTTCTAGCCCCTTCCTTGAATATCTTTTTTCTTAAAATATTTTAAGCAGAATCACATGCCATTCACAGGCTAGGTTCTTAACACTCAACTAGAAAACTGAAATCAACTGAAATAAAGGAAGCTATATACACAAACAAAACAGTTATCAAGGGGACTTCCCTGGTGGTGCAGTGGTTAGGAATAAGCCTGCCAATGTAGGGGACACAGGTTCGATCCTTGGTCCAGGAAGATCCCACGTGCCATGGAGCAACTAAGCCTGTGCGCCACAACTACTAAGCCAACCTGCTGCAACTACTGAAGCCCGCACACCTAGAGCCCGTGCTCCACAAGAGAAACCACCGCAATGAGAAGCCCGCGCACCGCAAGGAAGAGCCAATGCAGCAAAAACAAAAACAAACAAAAACCATTATCAAATCTCAGCACTTCTTCACAAGTCACTGTCATAAGGAAAAGCCCAAGGGTTTCAGAACACTATATTTTAAGCAAGTCACATAGCACCATACCACATTATACTCACTCCTAGTATAAAAATATTAAACCAGAAGGATTAAGTCCTTTATGAGAATAGACTACCCTTTGAAAACACATCCACAGGCAACTTATTTTAGTCTAAAAAGATTTTTTTTTAAGGGAAAAAGAAAATTATATGTGTTGCCTGTCAAAAAGTGAGGTTCTTAGGGTCTCAGGATTTGATTATCACGATGACAGGCTGATTTCATAAGGTTTTTATTTTTATGCCACAAGTGAACAACGAACTTTAAGAGGAGAGAGAAAGTAGAGACAAGTAGGAGGTGGGGCTTTGCTACATGAATGTTCAGGAAAACCAGGAAAATAACACACTTAGCTGCACTGGTTTGGCAGAGCCTCAAACTCACATAAGGCCTAACTATTTGCCCCTTTTTAATAGGTAGATAATTCCTCTGCATAGTCTTTTCAGAGAGTTACAGATAAAACAGATCCCACCAGACAAGCAAAATCATCTTGAAAAGCCCAGTTAAGCAACTTGCTGACCAAGAAAAGTGCCTCAGGTGAGTGAAACCTTGGGGAGGCCTTGGGGAGGAAAGAATTCCATTTATAGGTTCTAACAAGATCAAGTATCTGCTAGATGAATACATTCTAGAGATCTGCTATACAATCTTGTACCTGTCATTAATGATACTGTATTGTTCACTTAAAATTTTACTAAGAGGGTAGATCTCGTGCTAAATGTTTTTACCATGATAAAATTATTATTTTTTTAAATAATCAAGTATCTGCTAAGTGGTTTTCTAGTGAGCTCTTCAGGAAGGACTAAGGGAGAGAAACCCCAATATCCCTAAAATGCTGCTGACACAAACACCCCTTCATGCCTTTTTGACACACACACACACACACACACACCCTAGCTTCTCTCTCCTTTTCCTTGCTAACTTCACATTTTTGTTTCATGTGACCACTCGGTTCTTTCCTGAGAGGCAGCACGGTGCAGGATGTGCCTACAGTGCAGTATGTACCATGTGATATCTTGTGCTCCAGGTGGGGAAACCGGCTGAGGGAAAGGAAAAGCACAGCGCTCTCAGCCGTCTCCCCACCACCGCCCAGGACCAAGGAGACGACCAGCCAGGCCGCTGCTTCATGGGGAGGCCTCGGTCCTGGTCAACCGAAGGCCACCATTTCAAATCACAACTCGGCCCTGTCATAGACATTACCGTGTACCTGTAAGCCGACATCACATAACGCTTTTATTTGCTGTTCGTTATCTGCCCCCACAAGAGCAGGGCAGGCACTGTGTCTGCCTCATCACTAGCTGTTACCAGCTGCTTGGCACAGAACCGGCCACTAGGTAAGTGCCTTATTTTGGGACAGATCCCTGATTTCTGGGCCCTGGGCAGCCCAGAGTCAGCAAGAGGAATCTGAGCAGCTGTGGCGGAAGAGGAATTCCCACAAGACAGAGGGAGAACACACAGGGAAGAGGCCCTGGGTCTGGGAAATCCAGATTCCCATTTCTGCTTAAAGTGCCCCTCCCCCAGGGCCGTCCTCTCCAAGAACCCCGAAGAGCCTGGTGGCTCAGCAGCTCTACGTGCTGAGAGGCAAAGCCAGAATGGCCGAGGCCGGAAGGGAGCCAGCTTCTGAAAGACAACACGGCAGGCCCAGCCGTCAGCCCCTGGGGACCTGCCAAAGCCACAGGGCTGGGGTTTCTGCTCCTGTCTCTGCAGGGACACAGCAGAGGCAGAAAACTGGCTTTGAGTGTCTATGCAGGAGAGCCATTATAGACCCCAGAGTGTTCTCTCTCTAGAGACACTGAACCCTGGGGTCTAGTACCAGGTACTAGGTGGTGGCCCCTGATCCAGACATACCTCCAGGGTGGCTCGGGGGGCAGAGAGGGAGGATGAGATGTGATCATCTTGGTTAGAGGTCAGGCCACTCAGGGTAAGGAGACAGAGAAGACAAGGGGAGGGGGAAGCCGATTCTGGAGTCAGGGCTCAGAAAATAGCCTGCCTTTCCACTTAAAGAAACCTGATCAGCACCCTAACTGCACTCATTGTCATCCTACCTGCTGAACCCCCTCAGGCACTAAGTGGACACACCTCAGCCCAGCTTCCAAGGCCACCATCATCTGGCTTCGTGCTCCTCACCAGTGCTCCCACCACTGAGGTGAGTGCCCCCCTCCTCCTTTCCCCGGCAGGAGGCCTGACATCCCTGGATGCCCCCCTCCCATCTCTGCCTGCCCCTGCCATACCCACCCCAGTTGAGGGCAAAACATCAACTGCAAACACTCCCACATCCCTTAGGAAGGCCAGGAACTACTCCAAGCACTCTATACACATCCACTCCTTTCCCCTGCACAACAGCCCCTTCAGGAGGCATCATTAGTATCCCCACTTTACACATTAGAAAACTGAGGCACAGAGAGATTACGAGACTGTCTCAAGGCCCCATAGCTAGCAGGAGGCAGAGCCAGCAGGCAGCACCAGAGTCCCTGCCCCCAAGCAGGGAGCTGCAATGCCTCTCACAGCACAACTCAACTGCCACCTTCTCCCCAGGCCTCCCCCGACCCCTTGCAAATCTCCATGCCACTTTCCACACTGGTTGGGCTTGAGGACTGGCTAGGTTCTTGTCTTCTCTCCCCTTCTAGATTAGAAAGCTCATGAGTATAGCTTCGGGGTATTTCTGTATCATCTTCGTATTAGTTTCCTGTTGCTGCTGTAACAAATTGCCATTGACTTAGTGGCTTAAAACCACACAAATTTATGATCCTACAGTTTCGTAGGTCAGAAATCCAACACAGATCTCTTTTGGCTAAAATCAAGGCATCGGCAGCATTGTGTTCTTTCTGGAAACTTTAAGGGAGAATCTGTTTCCTGGCTTTTTCTAGGTTCCAGAGGTTTGGCTCATGGCCCCTTCCTCCATCTTCAAAGCCAGCAACACATCATCTCTTTGACCCTTCTGTTGTCACATCTCCCTGAGCACAGCCAGAAAAGGTTCTCTGCTTTTAAGGACTCTCGTGATCAGCCTGGGCTCACCTGCATAACCCAGGATAATCTCCCCATTAATCAAGGCCTTTAACTTAATTACACCTGCAAAGTTTCTTTTGCCATGCAAGGAAAAATATTCACAGGTTCCAGGGGTTAGGACATGGACATCTTTAGAGGCCGTTATCTACCTACCACAATCGTTGTACATAAACCTTGAACACCATGGTCCCCATCATACTTCAGCTGCACCAGCCCCTGAAGGATTGATTATATGGTCCTCTCACTGGCCTCTGATTGAGGTGGACATTTGTTCTGTGCCCCCAAGTCAACTGAGAACTCTTTGAAGGAGTATCCCTAAACAGCGATAGTGATAGTACGTGGTGGACACATAAAGATGTTTGATAATCTGAGGATCAAATACAATGCTAATGAATCTACTGCGTTCAGTTCAATTCCTACCTCATCACTACTTTCTGTTTTTTGCTTTGTATTTCACTTTTATTATTTTTGAAAACAACATTTGTTTCAAAATGTAAAAAAAATGCAAAAGTGTCAAGAATAAACATTCTCACTCTCTCTCTTCTGCCTCTCAGTCATCTTTGGTATTCTTCCAGGGAAATTTTATGCATCTGCAAGTAGAATATACTCCTATTTATTACCCCCCCTTCTTTTCTGTAAATGGTAGCATCACATACAGTCCTTCCCATGTCTCCCTCTTTACTTAACAACATAGACTGCTCCACAGCTATCCACAGAGCATCCTGGTTCTCTTTTTGTGTACTATTCCACTGTGCAGCCACAGCATAATTCATTTCACCAGCCCCCACTGACAGATACTCTTTTGCTATTAGAAACAGTGCTAAGCGAATACCTGTGAATTTGTCTGAGGGATAAATTTCTATAAGTGGAATGTCTGAGTCAAGCAAGGCCATGTGAATTATTAACTCTGATACTGGCAACATGCCCTCTGCGGGGAACTAATACACATTCGCCAAGTGTGTATATATGAGTTCTGTTTTCCCACATCTTCCCTAACACGGATGGTTATCAAAATCTTTTATTTTTGCCAACCCCAGATAGGTGAAATGTAATATATTTTAATGCACTTCAATTGGTATTTTTAAAATTATATGCGAGGTCAAGCATTCTTCATGTGTTTAGGAGCCACTAATTTATTTTATATGGATTATTTGTTCATATCCTTTGACCATTTTCCTATAGAGTTCTGTTCTTTTCCTTATTGATTTGTAATTCTTTACATATTAGGGAAATTAATCCCTAATGCATAACATGAAGCACAAATATATTCTTCCATTTGTAATCTGTCTTTTGTTTTGCTTACAGGGGTTTTGCTATGCCAACTGTTTCTAAGCAATGAATTTTATCAATCTTTTCCTTATGGCTTCTAAATTTTGTACCATACTTAGAAAGCCCATTCCTACTGCAAAGTTATAAAAATATGCTCCTTTGGATTATTCTAGAGACCAGTCATCTATGAGCAGTGAAAAGTTATTTTCTATGGCCTTGGATTACATCCTGGTTATAATGTGCTACTGGCCATAACATATGCAAACAAATTTTAATTTTTATACAGAAACTTTTATTTTCTGATACTTTGCAGTTTATAAAACATTGTCCCATGACAATCAGTCAGACAGGTAGCACAGGACTTCTCTGTCTTATTTTACAGAAGAGAACTTCCCAAGCCAATACCCAGAGAGGGTAAATGACCACCCAAAGCCGCACTGTGTGGTCCAGTCTCACACTGAGGACTCATGAAGCTGCTCTCCTCTCTGCTCCACTGCCTCTCTCCACAAAAGAACAACATCCATATGCATTAAAATCTTAAAGGACATCTCCAAAAGCATTTCCCAATAATGTCCAAAGAACGTAAATAACTTTTCTTTTCAAAAAACAGTATTTATTTATTTAAACGGGCCACACAGTGATCCAATTAAACAGTGACTCATCCTCAAACGTCCGTGCCAATGTTCTCAGCAACAGACAGAATTCCGTGTTTCTACAGTGTGCCTACATAACCTTGAAAAATTTAATTGAAAAGTAAGAGATGTAAATGTCCCCAGATCTCAAGGCTTCTGAGTGGGTCATCAAGAGCAGTGCTTCTCAATTTATGGAGGGGGAGAAGGTGAGTTATATTTAAATTATGGAGGGCTCTTTTCAAATCACACATACCCCAGCGTTCCCCATCACCCACCCACCAACAGTGCCACCCCAGGAGTGCATAGCATGCCCCTTCAAGCATATTGATGGCAGAAAATTTTTGAAAATCACTCTCCAGAGGACAGGGTCTGTGTCTGCACAATCCCTATATACCACACCCTTTGGTTCTCCAACCAACCCCAACTCTTCTGCACAATCACAGTTTCCAGTCACCCTAACCAGGTAATTTCTGAAACTCCCCACTCAGGCCCTTCGCACCTCTTGTTCCCTCTGACATCCCCCCACCTCCCCGGCCCAACCCACCAAGGTGGCTCCTTGGTTTAAATGACACCTCCTCAGAGAAGCCTTGCTTGACCACCCACTAAAGCAAATTTCCCCAGTAATGCCCTATCCTTTTATTGTTTTTCCTTAGAACGTATCACAGTCTGTATTATTTTTATCTATTAATTTACCTTCTTGTTTATTGCCTGTCCTCTCAAAAGTGCCATGAGGTCAGGGACTTGTCTAAATCATTCACACTTTATAACCTTAGCACTAAGCAGAGTGATTGGCATATAGTAAGTGCCCAATAAAAAACAGCTCAATTGAGAATCACAACTAGCTGCTGGACAATCATCAACAGGAAGACACTGGAACTCACCAAAAAAGATACCCCACATCCAAAGACAAAAGAGAAGCCACAATGAGATGGTAGGAGGGGGGCAATCACAGTAAAATCAAATCCCATAACAACTGGGTGGGTGACTCACAATCTGGAGAACACTTACACCACAGAAGTCCACCCACTGGAGTGAAGGTTCTGAGCCCCACATCAGGCTTTCCAACCTGGGGGTCCGGCAACGGGAGGAAGAATTCCTAGAGAATCAGACTTTAAAGCCTACTGGGATTTGATTGCAGGACTTTGACAGAACTGGGGGAAACAGAGACTCCACTCTTGGAGGGCACGCACAAAGTGGTGTGCACACCAGGACCCAGGGGGAAGGAGCAGTGACCCCATAGGAGACTGAACCAGACCTACCTGCTAGTGTTGGAGGGTCTCCTGCAGAGGCAAGGGATGGCTGTGTCTCACCGTCGGGACAAGGACACTGGCAGCAGAAGTTCTGGGAAGTAATCCTTGGCATGAGCCCTCCCAGAGTCTGCCATTAGCCCCACCAAAGAGCCCGGGTAGGCTCAACTGTTGCGTTGCCTCAGGCCAAACAACCAATAGGGAGGGAACACAGCCCCACCCATCAGCAGTCAAGTGGATTACAGTTTTACTGAGCTCTGCCCACCAGAGCAACAGTCACCACTACCCACCACCGGTCCCTCCCATCAGGAAACTTGCACAAGCCTCTTAGATAGCCTCATGCACCAGAGGGCACACAGCAGAGGCATGAAGAACTACAATCCTGCAGCCTGTGGAACAAAAACCACATTCACAGAAAGAGAGGCAAGATGAAAAGGCAGAGGGCTATGTACCAGATGAAGGAACAAGATAAAACCCCAGAAAAACAACTAAATGAAGTGGAGATAGGCAACCTTCCAGAAAAAGAATTCAGAATAATGATAGAGAAGATGATCCAGGACCTCGGAAAAAGAATGGAGGCAAAGATCAAGAAGATGCAAGAAATGTTTAACAAAGACCTACAAGAATTAAAGAACAAACAAACAGAGATGAACAATACAATAACTGAAATCAAAACTCCACTAGAAGGAATCAATAGCAGAATAACTGAGGCAGAAGACCGGACAAGTGACCTGGAAGACAGAATGGTGGAATTCACTGCTGCTGAACAGAATAAAGAAAAAAGAATAAAAAGAAATGAAGACAGCCTAAGACACCTCTGGGACAACATTAAACACAACAACATTCGCATTATAGGGGTACCAGAAGGAGAAGAGAGAGAGAAAGGACCCGAGAAAACATTTGAAGAGATTATAGTCGAAAACTTCCCTAACATGGGACAGGAAATAGCCACCCACATCCAGGAAGCGCAGAGAGTCCCATACAGGATAAACCCAAGGGGAAACACGCCAAGACACATAGTAATCAAGTTGGCAAAAATTAAAGACAAAGAAAAATTATTGAAAGCAGCAAGGGAAAAATGACAAATAACATACAAAGGAAATCCCATAAGGTTAACAGCTGATTTCTCAGCACAAACTCTACAAGCCAGAAGGGAGTGGCATGATATACTTAAAGTGATGAAAGGGGAGAAGCTACAACCAAGATTACTCTACCTGGCAAGGATCTCATTCAGATTCAATGGAGAAATCAAAAGCTTTACAGACAAGCAAAAGCTAAGAGAATTCAGCACCACCAAACCAGCTCTACAACATATGCTACAGGAACTTCTCTAAATGGGAAACACAAGAGAAGAAAAGGACCTACAAAACAAACCCAAAACAATTAAGAAAGTGGTCATAGGAACATATATATCGATAATTACCTTAAACGTGGATGGATTAAATGCTCCAACCAAAAGACACAGGCTTGCTGAATGGATACAAAAACAAGACCCATATATATGCTGTCTACAAGAGACCCACTTCAGACCAACGGACACATTCAGACTGAAAATGAGGGGATAGAAAAAGATATTCCATGCAAATGGAAATCAAAAGAAAGCTGGAGTAGCAATACTCATATCAGATAAAATAGACTTTAAACTAGAGAATGTTACAAGAGACAAGGAAGGACACTACATAATGATCAAGGGATCAATCCAAGAAGAAGATATAACAATTATAAATATATATGCACCCAACATAGGAGCACCTCAATACATAAGGCAACTGCTAACAGCTGTAAAAGAGGAAAATCAACAGTAACACAATAATAGTGGGGGACTTAAACACCTCACTTACAACAATGGACAGATCATCCAAAAAGAAAATAAATAAGGAAACAGAAGCTTTAAATGACACAACAGACCAGATAGATTTAATTGATATTAATAGGACATTCCATCCAAAAACAGCAGATTACACTTTCTTCTCAAGTGTGCATGGAACATTCTCCAGGATAAATCACATCTTGGGTCACAAATCAAGCCTCAGTAAATTTAAGAAAATTGAAATCATATTAAGCATCTTTTCTGACTACAATGCTATGAGATTAAAAATGAGTTACAGGGAAGAAAACATAAAAAAACACATGGAGGCTAAACAGTATGTTACTAAATAACCAAGAGATCACTGAAGAAATCAAAGAGGAAATCAAAAAAATACCTAGAGACAAATGACAATGAAAACACGATGATCCAAAACCTATGGGATGCAGCAAAAGCATTTCTAAGAGGGAAGTTTATAGCTATACAAGCCTACTTCAAGAAACAAGAAAAATCTCAAATAAACAATCTAAGCTTACACCTAAAGGAACTAGAGAAAGCAGAACAAACAAAACCCAAAGTTAGCAGAAGGAAAGAAATCATAAAGATCAGAGCAGAAATAAATGAAATAGAAACAAAGAAAACAATAGCAAAGATCAATAAAACTAAAAGTTTTATTGGTTCTTTGAGAAGATAAACAAAATTGATAAACCATTAGCCAGACTCATCAAGAAAAAGAGTGAGAGGACTCAAATCAATAAAATTAAAAATTAAAAACGAGAAGTTACAACAGACACTGCAGAAATACAAAGCATCCTAAGAGACTACTACAAGCAACTCTATGGCAATAAAATGGACAACCTGGAGGAAATGGATAAATTCTTAGAAAGGTATAAGCTTCGAAGACTGAAACAGGAAGAAAGAGAAAATATGAACAGACAAAACACAAGTAATGAAATTGAAACTGTGATTAAAAATCGTCCAAGAGGGTTTCCCTGGTGGCACAGTGGTTGAGAGTCCGTCTGCCGATGCAGGGGACACGGGTTCGTGCCCTGGTCTGGGAAGATCCCACATGCTGCGGAGCGGCTGGGCCCATGAGCCATGGCCACTGAGCCTGTGCGTCTGGAGCCCGTGCTCCACAACGGGAGAGGCCATGACAGTGAGAGGCCCGCGTACCGCAAAAAAAAAAAAAAAAAAGTCCAAGAAACAAAAGTCCAGGACCAGATGGCTTCACAGGTGAATTCTATCAAACTTTTAGAGAACAGCTAACACCCATCCTTCTCAAACTCTTCCAAAAAAATTGCAGAGGAAGGAACACTCCCAAATTCATTCTATAAGGCCACCATCACCCTGATACCAAAACCAGACAAACATACTACAAAAAAAGTAAATTACAGACCAATATCACTCATGAATATAGATGCAAAAATCCTCAACAAAATACTAGCAAACAGAAGCCAACAACATATTAAAAGGATCATACACCATGATCAAGTGGGATTTATCCTAGGCATGCAAGGATTCTTCAATATACGTAAATCAATCAATGTGACAACCATATTAACAAATTGAAGAATAAAGACCATATGATCATCTCAATAGATGCAGAAAAAGCTTCTGACAAAATGCAACACCCATTTATGATAAAAACTCTCCAGAAAGTGGGCATGGGGGAACCTACGTCAACATAATAAAGGCCATACATGACAAACCCACAGCAAACATCATTCTTAATGGTGAAAAACTGAAAGCATTTCCTGTAAGATCAGGAACAAGATAAGGATGTCCACTCTCGCAACTATTATTCGACATGGTTTTGGAAGTCCTAGCCATGGCAATCAGAGATGAAAAAGAAATAAAAGGAATACAAATTGGAAAAGAAGAAGTAAAACTGTCACTGTTTGCAGATGACATGATACTATACATAGAGAATCCTAAAGATGCCATCAGAAAACTACTAGAGCTAATCAATGAATTTAGTAAAGTTGTAGGATACAAAATTAATGCACAGAAATCTCTTGCATTCCTATACACTAATAATGAAAAATCTGAAAGAGAAATTAAGGAAACACTCCCATGTACCATTGCAACAAAAAGAATAAAATACCTGGGAATAAACCTACCTAGGGAGACAAAAGACCTGTATGCAGAAAACTATAAGACACTGAAGAAAGAAACTAAAGATGATACCAACAGATGGAGAGATATACCATGTTCTTGGATTGGAAGAATCAATATTGTGAAAATGACTATACTACCCAAAGCAATCTACAGATTCAATTCAATCCCTATCAAATTACCAATGGCATTTTTTACAGAACTAGAACAAAACATCTTAACATTTGTAGGGAGACACAAAAGACCCCGAAGAGGCAAAGCAGTCTTGAGGGAAAAAAAACGGAGCTGGAGGAATCAGACTCCCTGACTTTAGACTATACTATAAAGCTACAGTAATGAAGACAATATGGTACTGGCACGAAAACAGAAACATAGATCAATGGAACAGGATAGAAAGCCCAGAGGTAAACCCATGCACCTATGGTCAACTAATCTATGACAAAGGAGGCAATGGATATACAATGGAGAAAAGACAGTCCTTCAATAAGTGGTGCTGGGAAAACTAGACAGCTACATGTAAAAGAATGAAATTAGAACACTCCCTAACACCATACACAAAAATAAACTCAAAATGGATTAGAGACCTAAATGTAAGACCAGACACTATAAAACCCTTAGAGGAAAACATAGGAAGAACACTCTTTGACATAAATCACAGCAAGATCTTTTTTGATCCACCTCCTAGAGTCATGGAAATAAAAACAAAAATAAACAAATGGGACCTAATGAAATTTCAAAGCTTTTGCACAGCAAAGGAAACCATAAACAAGACGAAAAGACAACCCTCAGAATGGGAGAAAATATTTGCAAAGATATCAGTGGACAAAGGATTAATCTCCAAAATATATAAACAGCTCATGCAGCTGAATATTAAAACAACAAACAACCCAATCCAAAAATGGGCAGAAGACCTAAATAGACATTTCTCCAAAGAAGACATACAGATGGGCAAGAAGCACATGAAAAGCTGATCAACATGACTAATTATTAGAGAAATCTAATCAAATCAATGAGGTATCACCTCATATCAGTTAGAATGGGCATCATCAGAAAATCTACAAACAACAAATGCTGGAAAGGGTGTGGAGAAAAGGGAACCCTCTTGCACTGTTGGTGGGAATGTAAATTGATACAGCCACCATGAAGTACAGTATGTAGGTTCCTTAAAAAGCTAAAAATAGAATTACCATATGATTCAGCAATCCCACTTCTGGGCATATACCCAGAGAAAACCACAATTCAAAAAGACACATACACCCCAATGTTCATTGCAGCACTATTTACAATAGCCAGGTCATGGAAGCAACCTAAATGGCCATCGACAGACGAATGGATAAAGAAGATGTGGTACATATATACAACGGAATATTACTCAGTCATAAAAAGGAACGAAACTGGGTCATTTGTTGACATGTGGATGGATCTAGAGACTGTCATACAGAGTGAAGTAAGTCAGAAAGAGAAAAACAAATATTGTATATTAATGCATATATGTGGAACCTAGTAATATGGTACAGATGAACCGGTTTGCAGGGCAGAAATAGAGACACAGATGTAGTGAACAAACATATGGACACCAAGTGGGGAAAACGGTGGGGGTTGGGGGTGTGTGTGATGAATTGGGAGATTGGGATTGACATGTATACACTGATGTGTATAAAATTGATGACGAATAAGAACCTGCAGTATAAAAAATTAAATTAAAAAAATTTTTTTTTAATAGGGTCAATTAAGTTTGATTGAATTAGTCCCAGCTAATTCTCTCCATTTCTGCATCACCATCAAGTTTCTAAGCAGTCCAACCACGTGGGCTGGGAGGATGGACAGAGAACACGTTCCCGACCTCTCCCGCAGCCCACCTCTGCTCATGGTTACTCATTCATCTTGGGAGAAAAGAAAGCATTTATCCAGCAACAGTCCAGGACGGAATGTCTTGAAGGCCATGTGCCTTCCTCTATTGTTTTCTCTCTTTCCTCCTGACCTAACTCCACTAGACTGTGGAGGATGAGACTGGAGAATGATGTTAAAAACACACCATTCATAATCAAAAACAGCAACCCAACAAAAAATAACTGACTGTTAACTATGGCACCAGACACTGTACAAAGACTATAACATGAAAGATCTCATCTCATTCTCAAGATAGCCCCACAGGCAAGTCTTATTACCCCAATTTTACAAATAAGGAAACAGCGTCCAAGGTCATGCAACTAGTAAGTGAAGGAGCCAGGGTCCAAACCCAGCTAGGTACCACACAGTACCTGCCTACATCTAACATGGCATCCAAGCTGCATGCTTAGAGATAAATGCTTAAAAGATAGCAATGAGTGGAGAATATCAACCAATACATTGAGTTATTAATGTCTCAAATGCTTTAGGGATGTCAGGTTGGGGGCAGAGTTCTGTCTATACATGAACTGGGAAAGCCAACAAGCAAACATCTGGAAATGACTTTTTCATCCTCAGAAAGGAGGTAATGTTGAGAGAAGTATAGTGCCTTCGTATGACCTCTTTAGGGTCATTAGCTATAAAGGAGGACCCCCAAGAATAACTAGAGGACAACAACAATCCAATTCAATGAGCACTCACTGAGAGCCCACTGTGTGATGGTTCTAGGATTGGTCCTGGCGAGGGTTAAGTCACACTCCCTGAGTTCTAAGACCTAAAGATGTCCAGACACAGATATGAAACGGTTTGCTTCTAATGCAAAGTTCACCGTATGTGTCAAAAAAAAATAGCACTGGTAACAGGATTACAGGAAGGAGGGCAGTGGAGAGAGAGAAGCTTCATGAAGAACATAGCACTTGATGAGGCCTCGATGCTTGCATAACGACAAGCAGAGAAAACAGGACCAGCCTGGGGTGATTAAGAAGCAGCACCACATGGGACTTCCCTGGCAGTCCGGTGGTTAGGACTCCAAGCTTCCATTGCAGGGAAGGGTTTGATCCCTGGTTAGGGAACTAAGATCCCACATGCCACATGGCATGGCCAAAAGTAACAATTTTAAAAAGCAGCAGCACCACCACTTTCAGTAGGGGTCCAGTCAACCAAGAGTGAAAGGACTGTGTTGGCAGAATATCACAAGGAGGTAAGTCTGGAAGAGCTTCAGTGGGCATCCTAGGATGGGGAAGTTCTGAATGATGAGAGGAGGAATGCTGACCTCTGTTAGAAGGCAGGGATGTAGTACATGGAAGCCTGCCACAATGGTGATGACTCACCTGGGGATGGGGTGGAGGGTGGATTGATAGGCCGTGAGCTTCATCATAGGGCTGCTGGAATGCACCGGCCAGCAAAAGAGATCATGAACTCAAGGTCGGAGGGGGGATGGCCAAGTGCATTTGAAAATAACAAGAAGCAGAGCCCAGAGGATTTGGGGGGCAGTGAAATCATTCCGTATGATACTATAATGATGGACACATCATATACTTGTCAAAATCCAGAGTGTACAACACTATGAGTTAAACGAACCTCAATGTAAAGTGTGGACTTTGGGTGACAATGATGTGTCAGTACAGGTTCATTGACTGTAATGACATATGTACTCTCTGATGCTGAGGTTGATAATGGGAGAGGGGAGGCAGGCAGGACATAGGATGCCTCTGTACTTTCCCTCAGTTTTGCTGTGAACCTAAAACTGCTCTTAAAAGTCAAATCTAGGGACTTCCCTGGTGGTGCGGTGGTTAAGAATCTGCCTGCCAATGCAGGGGACTTAGGTTCGCGCCCTGGTCCAGGAAGATCCCACATGCCGCGGAACAGCTAAGCCCGTGCGCCACAACTACTGACCCTGTGCTCTAGAGCCCATGGGCCGCAACTACTGAGCCCACATGCCACAACTACTGAAGCCCGTGCGCCTAGAGCCCATGCTCCACAACAAGAGAAGCCACCGCAGTGAGAAGCCCGTGCACTGCAATGAAGAGTAGCCCCCTCTCGCAGCAACTAGAGAAAGCCCGCGCACGGCAACGAAGACCCAACGCAGCCAAAAATAAATAAATAAATACGAAATGGTCCTTTAAAAATAAATAAATAAATAACAACCCCCCAAGAAATCAAGTCTATTAGGGACTTCCCTGGTGGTCCAGTGGTTAGGTCTCTGTGCTTCCACTGCAGGGGGCCCCAGTTCAATCTCTGGTCAGGGAACTAAGATCCCACGAGCTGTGCAGCCAAAAAAAAAAAAAAAATCAAGTTTATTAAAAAAGATGTACGTGGGCTTCCCTGGTGGCGCAGTGGCAGGGGACAAGGGTTCGTGCCCTGGTCCGGGAAGATCCCACAAGCCGCGGAGCCACTAGGCCCGTGAGCCATGGCCGCTGAGCCTGCGCGTCCGGAACCTGTGCTCCGCAACGGGAGAGGCCACAACAGTGAGAGGCCCGCGTACCGCAAAAAAAAAAATGTACGTAACAAGAATAACTTGAAGACAGAGCATGATGGAAGAAAGGGAGTCAAGGGTGACTCACCAGCCAGGTGACTGGAAGAATGCTGGGGTCATAGGCAATGGGGAAGTTGGAAAGGAGGTCTGTTTTTAGAGGTAAGAGAGAAAGAAGCTGAGTTCAGTTGGGAACAAGCTAGGCTGATGATGGACATACACACGGAACAGTCTTGGGGCACCTGGAGAACAGTTTGGGGCTGAGATAAGAAAAGGGTACAGGCATGCAAATTGGAGACAAAAGTCAGCATTAAATGTTCCCCTTTTAAAAACTGAGTGATAAATTCTCTTTCAAAATGGAAATCACTGCAACACACTGGAAATAGTCTTCCCACCAAGCTCGTCACCTCTGTCACAAAGAACTGCCACTGGGGAGGCAGGTTCAATTACATGGGAAGACAGCAGCACCAGGGGTAGTGATCTACTGGTCAAGTCAACTCTGCCCAAAGTGACATCAGTCCAGATAGGAAGAACTGGCAAGTCATCTGAGGGGCCAGCAGGAAGGGAGATTTCACTTTTGAGCAAGAGGTGTCCCCCTAACAGGAGTAGAAAGGGCACAGTGAATGCCAAAAAGCCTGGCTGCGAATTCTTATTCTGCCTCTTGCCCAGGGAAATTCTTTCACATCTCTGCGCCTTAGCTTCCTCATCTGTAAAATGAGGATAAGAGCCTGCTTCACGGATCCACTGTAAAGATGGATCACATGAGCGAATGTGGAGGTACGCACCTGGAGCTCACTGTGTCGGCTACTGTGACTGCTCATTATTGTCTAGATTTTTCTAGACCCTTGAAGGGGGAAATGCTGATGTGTCTTCCTGATGATCACAGAGCACTGTGCCTTTCAAGTATCTGATTTGTCAGGTGGGACAGTAATACTTTCAGGAGCAGAATATTTTAAATCTATATGCTCTGAAACAGCCCACGCAGTGAAGCAAACACCTTGGCCATTCCCTGAGGCACATACTTACCCAGGGGTGTCCAATGCCTGGCCTTGACCCAAGAAGTCTGAGATAAGACATAGAGAAAGTCCTTTTAAGAGTGAGTAAAATGCCAAACTTATTATTCCTTAAACTATCTGCCCGAAGCACTGACTGCAATCCAAGGCATCTGACTCGTATCTGTCCACAGACTCAGTTTGGCAAAGTTCTCAAAACAGAGGTCACATTTTTTTCAAGGTTTCCCAACCGTCAGGGAAATGAGCTGGCTACAAAAAGCCAGCAACCAGTCTGTGCCTCCCTGTAAAAGGTTAAGGTGATTTCCTGGTGTAGGAATTTTCACGTGCACCTGGGCAGGAGTCCCGATTCTCGGGGTCCGATCACCCAGAGATAGCCCACAGAAGGGCTCTACGTCTCCTGCTCCGAGACACCAGAACCCAGGGCTGTGGGAACACCTGCATTCTCCTCAGCTGTCCCAAATGCCACTCTACAGCAAACAGAGCCGCTGTGTCAGTGAGAAAGGGGAGGATAATTATCAGTAATAGAAACCTCCTTCCTGTGTATTGGGCTTATAATTTCTAAGAAGCATAGGTTCCCTACGTACAATGCCCCCTGCTCTGTTCCGCACTTGGAACCATTTAGGTTTGTGAGTCTGAGAGGAACTGGGGAGCATCCATAGTCATCAAAATAAACAGAAAAGACCCTGGAGCTCATGGGAAAGGGAGGAGGGGAAGGGGCAGGGCTGAGAGACCGAGAGAGAGACCCAGGGGAAAGCGGAAGGTCAGGAGCCCTGCAAGGTGACTGCTCCACTAGCTTAGTAAAGTCTTCTGAACCAGCAAAGCACGTGGTGGGGTGGATTTCTCCATCAACATGTCAGGGCTGTCACCAAGGTAAACCAGGAAGAACACGTGAGCCCTCCCCCAACACATAGCCCAGGGAATTAGCAGCAAACCTGGGAGGCCTTTGGAATTCCCTGGGCCATGGGCTTGTGGGTTCTCACCAAGGTTAATTGGTTCTCTAAGGAACAAGGACTGGCAAGCCCCCAGATGACACCTAGGTTAGAAGAGAATAGGTCTTTCTTCTCCAAAACTAAAGATAGTCTAATTTTACTATTTAACATCTAAGCACCAGAGGAATGCATTGAAAAGACTGAAGGGACATCCACCCCAGCTTGCCTGGTTCAGCAGGGACAGGTGCCCTACACTGATGACAGCCCTTTAAGGTTCTGGGCCCCTGAGGCTTGAGTTGCGTGTGTCCTTCCATGTTTTCTCTGATGCCCAAGGAACTTTGGCCAAATGCTGCAGGAGCCTCAGTGGAATCAGGGAAGCATAAAAAGGCACAAAGAAGGGGGCTTCCCTGGTGGCGCAGTGGTTGAGAGTCCGCCTGCCGATGCAGGAGACACGGGTTCGTGCCCTGGTCCGGGAAGATCCCACATGCTGCGGAGCAACTAAGCCCGTGAGCCATGGCCGCTAGGCCTGCGCGTCCGGAGCCTGTGCTCCGCAACGGGAGAGGCCACAGCAGTGAGAGGCCCGCATACCGCAAAAAAAAAAAAAAAAAAAAAAAAGGCACAAAGAAGGAAAATGCACACCTGCGATGGAAAATGGGAAAGGAGGGTGGAAAAAAGGAGAAGAAAATAACTTTGCACCACTGATTTCAAAGCTAAAATGCTCTGAAGTGTTAAATCCACCTCACGGTTCGTAAATAATTAGGACAAAACCCTGGCTGCCTATGATATCACTGAAAATCTTTATGATAACGCAGCCCTCAAATTACAGCCTTTTATAATCTGCATGGAGAATGTCTGAGGATCAGGAATGGAAACCTCAGAGTCCTGTAGCTAATAATGCACCCAGTATGGCTTTCAAAATTTTCCCATAATCGTTTTGTCAGAGAGCATGCCATCTTGGCCCTAAAAGTAAACACAATGGTGGGAATTTTTAAATAGAGCACTGAAGAAAAATAAAAATCAGGCATGGAGGCAGCTGTGGGTTTAATTCCTGCCTTATCCACTTGGTCAAGTCATGAAATATCTCTGAACAGTATAAAATGGCTATAATAATTCCTATTTCACAGGGGTCAATGACATAATGTAAATCAAAGTGCCCAAGGCCGTGCATGGTATGTGGTGAATTCTGCATAGGTGTCGGTCCCCATCTCTTTCCTAAACCTGTCATCATGCCAAACATATAAAAAAAATTTTCCTGGAAACAAGTCAGAAAGCTTTATCACATGCCTGGACACAGAACTAGGACTAGATGAAGTCTGTCTTGCCCTCTGGTGCCCCCTTTTATTTCCCTCCCCCATTCCCTCTTTCTGTTTTTCCATCTCCAGGAATCCAGCGCTCCCTATAGGAAGGCACCAGCTATTAGGAATTTAATTAGGAATTTCCAGTCTGAATCCGAAAGGGGTTCGAGATTTCCTTTTCTTATCTTCCTAAGGGTATCCAGGCTGGGGGGCAGGGGGGAGGAAGGGGGGGGACGGCGGACATCAAAGATATCTACATATGTAGTTCATTATAATTTCCACTATTAATGAGCCAGATTTGTTGAGTAAGAGAGAATATACTTCCCTTATAATCTCTTCTGCAGGAGAATATGTTCTCAAAAGAATATATTTCTTGAGTGCAGTTTTTAACCACAGAGGTGGATAATATGCAATCTGGACTCTGAATGTCAGAAAGCCCAGGTTAGACATTTACTGGGGTCGGGGAGGAGGGGGGATGCTGAGAAAATACCATGAAAGGGTAACAGAACTAGTTTTGCGCTATACCCGGGAAACAAAAAACTAAATTGAGAGATGAGTGCTGATATTTTTTTAAATGCTTAAAGACTAGGTAATCTAGGGCCAATATACTTCTGAACTGAGCAACTTCCTTGCTACATACAACTCCTGCCTTCAGGAGTGGGGGCTGGGGCACATCTTTGCAATGAGTAGCAGAAGGGGCAGCTGGGGAGAGGACAGCTCGCCTGGAAATCCAGAGGACTGGGTCCTCTACGCATGGGAAACCATACCCTACCCAGGCATTTATGTCATGTTATGTCCTTTTTTTAATCACAAGCATTCTTAAGAATTGTTTTTTTATTTTCAATACTATATACTCATTATTTTTAAAAATAAAAGATTTATTACTTTTGGTCATTGTTCTGTAAGGTTAAAATCATTTCAAACTTTAGAAGATTTTTAAAAATAGGAATCTGCTGATGAAATCCTCCATACTACCAACCCCTTTCAATTACAGTGCCCAAACATAATCACTGTCTACAGATTAAGGGCATATCCTTACAGACTATTTTTTCCCCCCAAAAATGAGACAATATACCTACTGCTCTGTACTTTGCTTTCATCACTTAATATATAATAGACATTCTCCATATCAGCTCATTTATAGCAATTTCCTCCTTTGTTCAAGGAGGCAAGTATTTCTGAGGGATAAAGTCCTAGAAGGGGAACTGATACATCAGAAAGTATGCAAAGTTTTAAATGTTATAAATACTGCCAAAGTGCCTTTCCAAAAAGTTGTACCAATTTACACTCCCCAGAGAAGTATATGGTAACAATCTATTTTCCCACGCCCTCACCATGGTTGCTTTTTTCTTTTTTTAAAAATTTTTAAAATTTATTTGGCTGAGCCAGATCTTAGTTGTAGCACACGGGATCTTCATTGCCACGTGTGGGATCTTTAGTTGTGGCACGCAGGATCTAGTTCCCTAACCAGGGGTTGAACCCAGGCCCCTGCACTGGAAGTGCAGAGTCTTAACTTCTGCACCACCAGAGAAGTCCCACCATGGCTGCTTTTAATCCACACTTAGCTGATATTAATGGGGTTTAGGACTAAACCTTCCTAATAAGACTAAATATTAGTCCTATTTAGTCACTGGGGCATCAAGCTTTGGCTAAGAGGTGGCCTGGCTTCCCAGTGATTCACACCCTACCCTTAATCTCAGACTTACTGGAATTTTGCTTGAATTTACAAATCTCTCAGCAAAAACTTTCCAACACTACAATTCTACCAAGAGGCCTAAACAGTCTCCTTGTGCCTCAACCAATGCATGTTCTGACTCTTTCCAAGTCTTTTCCCCAAATTTTATCCTCTTGGTTTGTATTTTTCAGCATTGTAGATTCCCATCTTAAATCACTGTAGAGTGGTTCAGCTAACAAGATGGCATGCCAAGGATGATATATTTTGATAGCGCTTCCAGGAAGCTTTGTTGGTCTCTCCCACAGTGGGGAAGACCAGTGGGAGAGTCAGGCATCTTTTGGCATTTCAAAATTTATTCACCTGGCACCATTCATTCCAAAAGGAGGTATTGGGGTGTGATGGAAAGAATATGAGACTGGAAGTCAGGAGACCTGAGTTTTAGTCCCCTTTCTACTTCTAATTAGCTGCATAGTTCAGATTAAACTATGCTGCCTCCCCCCTGGGCCTCGACTGCCTCATTTGTAAAACGAGATTATTGGACTAGAATAGTCATTACTAACCTTTCTTTCTACCATGGGTGACCCTTTAAGAATCTAAAGTAAGTTGTGCATTCTCACTCCCAAAATAATATACTCTTGCACAAGAGTATAAAATCATACATTTTCAGGGAGTTCACAGACTCCCTAAAGCCTGTCTCTGTATTCCCAGGGTCAAGATCACTGAGACCTACCATAAGCTTTTTAAAAATAACAGAGAATACAACAGAAATGTATGCAGAATCACAAAACCTTAAGTGAAGTTGAATCATTTCCAGAACTAAAAGCATCTCCTCCACAGAGACTGGGAGGAGGAAGTGGTTACTTAGGGAAAAATAAATGAAAATGCCAATTAAGAGCTGCCCTTGATTGAGGTCTGGCTAAGCCCTTTACCTACATTCACAGAGGAGTGGTTGAGGGAGAGTACCCATTCCCATTCCCGAGCCAGGCTGCCTCGTTCAAATCATGGCTCCATCATTTACTAATTGACTTAGGCTCTGTGCCTGTTCCTTCTTCTGTTATTATAAAATAAATAAATAAATAAAGGAAAGTAAAAAGGAGGCAAGGATTAAAACAATACCTATCTGAAGGATTGTTAATATACATATGGTATTTGAAACAAGGCCTGGCACACACTAAGCCCTAAATAACTATTCCATATTATAGAAATCTGGGACACATTTGCTGGGTGGTTAAGATTGTGAGCTGAAGAGTTTAGGAAAGCCATAGATATCTTGATAACTCATTTTCTCCCAGATGTAAACAGAATCTGCTTCAGAAGTTTGTTGTAAGGATTCAAATGTATGGACACCAAGGGGGGAAAGAGGTGGTGGGGGGGTGGGGGTGTGATGAATTGGGAGATTGGGATTGACATGTATACACTAATATGTATAAAATAGATAACTAATAAGAACCTGCCGTATAAAAAAATAAAGTTCAAACATTCAAAAAAAAAAAGTTTGTTGTAAGGATTAATGAGCCTGCCACATAAAAACTCTTTTCACAATGCCTAGCACATAATCAGTGCTCATTAAATGTCAACTAATGTTATGAACAATTCTGGGAGGCAAGGATTATCAGTTCCTTTTTTTATCTCTGAATAAAGGATAAATCAGACTTTGAGAGCTAAGCGCCCTGCTGACAGTACCTCAGTTAGCAAATGATTATCCCAGATTTCAACTCTAATGAGTCCGAAACCAGAAGTTGTAACCACTACCACACATAACCTCTTAGTTTGAACAGGGCTTAGAGAACATAAAAGCTGATTCATACCTACTAGATTCTAAGATAAAAAAAAAAAAAAAAGACGTTGGTGATAACAGTTCAAAATGTGGGATATTTTCCATGGAAGTCAACCATGACTTTGGCCAAAAGCCCTCCTTTGCCACTCTTAGAAATGGAAGACTACAAAGGCTGGACCCTGGTCTCAGTCAATTCTAAACCCCTCGCAAGTGGTTCTTAAACCACAGCCCTGACACCAAAAGAGGAAAAAGAAGCCATTTCCCATAATAGCTGAACTAACAAACTGAGCCCTCTAAAATGAAAGTAGAGACCCTAAGGCTGAGAAAAGCTATTGTTAAGAATGTTCCAAGGGAGGGTGGGAGGGACACGCAAGAGGGAGGAGATATGGGGATATATGTATATGTTTAGCTGATTCACTTTGTTATAAAGCAGAAACTAACACACCACTGTAAAGCAATTATACTCCAATAAAGATGTTAAAAAAAAAAAAGAAAAAACAATGCTCCAAAATCAAGTAGAAATGCTGCAGTAGAACACAACATTAGTCTTTAAACAACAAACTTTTATGTGGGAAAGAATGAAGGTGTTTATTTCTATGTTTTGGACACCAAGATCTGGGAGGCCTTTCCCTAAGTAAAATAAGAGGAAGTTACCACAGCCCAGTATGGTGGGGGGAGAAGCAGAATGCCAGTCAGTCAAGAGACATCTGGTGAGGAGCAGTGTCACCTGAGCAAGAAGTCCCCACTCTCAACACCAATTTCCTCCCTAGTGAAATAGTCACCTCGGAAATGAGAATGAAATAGACCAGCAGGCGAAACAGGATGATACAGTGAAATACATACAGGTCAGTGCTAATCACCTTACTTCACATCTTATATATATTTACTTCTGGATGTATTTTATTTTGTATCTTTATTCAAAACAGTCCCATTAGGCAACCTTAAATCTCCCATGTCTTAAAAAAAAAAAAAAAAATCCTTAGGACTAGGCATCACTGGAAGGGATGGTAGAGGCAGGAGAAGAACCTCACTCACCTCCATTCTCAGACTGAGGCACCCCAGCTGAGTTTGGTCCAAGGATGGAGCAGCCATTTCTCCCCAGTGGCTTCACTCACCCAGCCCACTCCCAGAGGAGAAGAGGTTGTTTATGTATTCCAAGCCTACACCCACCCCAGGCCCCCAGGGGTGGGGAGAACACTGGAGTCAGAAGTCCGCCGGAATCTAGGCCTGCTTCTTCTACCACCCGGCTGAACAACTCTCCTCCCTGGGGCCTTAGTTTCCCATCCCTCAAATGAAAGGTTTGAAGGTGATCACATGAAAGCCTCCTTCCTGCTCTAAATTTCTAATTCTATTATTCTTACACGTAAACGTGCCTTGCAGAAATAGAAGCCCTTCCTTTCAAGCAGGACATGTGGCTCTACGTCCCCGTGACCATTCCCCTCAATCACCCGCAGACCATCTTACAGAAGTATAATGCATCAGAGAACAAATGCATGGGCACCAATGGGGGAAAGCGGCGGGGTGGGGGTGGGGGTGGGGGGATGAACTGGGAGATTTTGATTGACATATATACAGTAATATGTATAAAATAGATAACGAACAAGAATCTGCTGTATAAAAATTAATTAAATTAATTTTTTTTTAAAAAGGAAGTATGATGCATCAGAACTGAAAAACAGGCTGTTGCTTTCCCGTGGCACCAGACCTAGTAATCAGTCAACGTGGATTTTCTCTCGGGCCTTTTCCCGCAATCCCACAATCCCACGAAAACCCCCTGCCTACCCCTCCCAATTTCTAAACTCAAAGCTACCCTTTCGTGAATTAAAAAATACCCACCCACAACCCGGCCTGGTGCAGCACTTTTCCTGGCATCCAGGTTTCCACCTCTGCCCCACCCTCTCCCCGGGGTGTCTTTTTAGCCGGATCGATCCGATCCTTGCCCTCCCCTGTCAAACAGGCCGATCAATTTCTCCTCCCCGTCAGGAAAGGAGGCAGCGCCCGGCTCCAATCCCAGGAGACCCAAACCTCTTCCCAGCCCGCAGGGAGTGGCACCTGGGCGCAGCAGGAAGGGCCCCACGCCTCGGGAAAGGAAAGGAAAGGGCGGCCGGCTCGCTCCCAGACGCGGTCCTCCCCCCGGCGGCGCGGGGGAGGCCTCCCCAGCAGGTCTCCTGTCACTTACGGGCTGCACCTCCGGGCAGAGCCTGGCACAGCAGGACCGGCGGGCCGGCGGGCAGGCGGGCGGCGGAGTTTGCTGACTCAAAGGCGCGTCGGAGGCGGCGGCGAGCGCACACGAACGCAGCCCCGCGCTCCCAGAGCACGTAGCGGCCCCGCGCCCGCGCTCCGCGCCCGCCTCCCGCTTCCCTGGCCACCGCACGGCCCAGCCCAGGTGCTGCCCAGCGCCGGCCCGCCCCGCCCCCTGCCGCGGACCTGGAGGCGGCCCCTCGGCCCCGGGGGCTAGGGAGAGCCGAGCGGCCGCCGGGGGGCGCAGTGCGCTCGGAGCCCGCATCCCCCTCCCGCGTCCGCGAAATGGGGCTGCGGAGGAGGCACCCGTGTTTGGCCCCAAGCTGAGGCTGAACGGGTGCAAGTCGCGCCCTTGGAATCGCCAGTGGAAAGCCACCTTGAGCTTACTAACCCCGCCCCGCCCCCTTAGTTAAGGGGAGGATTGATGAATGGGGAAGGGGGATGGTAGATAACGATAGACTGTCAATGATAGAACCTAGGTGGTGGGCATATGGGTGTTTACTGAAAAATTCTTTCAACTTTTCTGTATGTTTGAAATTTTTCACAAGGAAACTTTGGGGGGAAAGAAATGAGGTCTGCCAAGGAGCCTGAATCAGTAAACCATTTTCCAGGTGGCACCTTGGGCTGCATCTGACCTACCTGTTTGCATGGAAAACCGCAATAATCACTTAAACCGCTAATGGGTGACTACATGGCAGAATAATAAACGTAGTGTTTTTTAAAAATTCCACTGAGTACACTTTAAAGATTTTATTGGCTTTATTCAGTGATTCATGATTGGGCAGCATCCAATCCAGCAGATAGAAGGGAGCTCTAAGGAGCTGTACAAAATGAAAGACTCTTACAGACATAAGGAGGCAAGACAAGGAAGTTATCACAGCAAAAAGCAGATTGGTCATGGCTTTTCTCCAGGAGAAGACAGACAGGGGTCTATCACTTTACTGAGAGAGGTTGAAACGACTTTGTGTGTGTGATACGCGGGCCTCTCACTGTTGTGGCCTCTCCCGTTGCGGAGCACAGGCTCAGCGGCCATGGCTCATGGGCCCAGGCGCTTTGCGGCATGTAGGAACTTCCTGGACCGGGGCACGAACCCGTGTCCCCTGCATTGGCAGGCGGATTCTCAACCACTGCGCCACCAGGGAAGCAGAAGCCCTGAAACTACTATTAAGTTAGGTACTAAGTTCCCGTTTGGTGATGTCTCAGCATAAGTGCTTAGCATAAGTGACTCCATTTGGGGTCTATTGTCTCTTTTTTTAACGGGAGCCTAACATTTCATTATTTAAGCATGAATTTTCCAATTAGACACAGCCAGCTCTGATGATCATTCAGGGCCATTACAGGCCCACCTGAAAATGTACACGTCTATCCTCCATACCCAAATTGGCTTAACATAACAAAACTTCTAAATCTACAATGTTGTGTCTTAACATCTTGGATCCTGACGTTGCATCGCTGAATCTTAAATCATCTGTATTTAATTTCCTAAAATTGCACCCCAGTTATAACACACAAGTGACTGTAAACATGATCACTTCTGAAAATCAAATTAAAGTGTATTTTTCAAATTCTTTTCCCTACGCTCCACAAAGAAAAGCATTGACTGGAAAACAAACTGCAATATGTGTCTAAGACCCTAAGAGCTTCTGCAAAATTAAAATCTTTCTGGATTATTACCATCAAGAGCACACCCTTACAAATGTGGGCAGAGCAGCAAAAAAAACCCCTTTAGATAGTCTATAGGAGGTCGTTTAAAAATATCTGTTAGAATTATGGCCCTACCCGTGAGCCATGGCTGCTGAGCCTGTGCATCCGGAGCCTGTGCTCTGCAACGGGAGAGGCCACAACAGTGAGAGAGGCTCACATACTGCAAAAAAAAAAAAAAAAAAAGAATTATGGCCCTAAAAGAAAGGAAGAATATGAAAAGAATTCAGAATAGAATGACACAATGGATTTTAATCCACTCCATCAGGGTAGCTGCTAGGTGGTGTTTCTAGTTTAAGAATTGTACTGTGCAAGCTGAATCCAGGGGACTGAGCTAAGTGACCACCAATTTTTTTAGGTTGTGACTTTTTGTTATACTATCAGTGGGCAGGTAAAAAACTTGGACTCTCTTGTGCTTAAGAAATCCTAGCATGCTAATAAAATCACCATAAAATTGCTTTTTTTTTTTTTTTTTTTTTTTTTTTTTTTTGCGATACGCGGGCCTCTCACTGTTGTGGCCTCTCCCGTCGCGGAGCACAGGCTCCGGACGCACAGGCTCAGCGGCCATGGCTCACGGGCCCAGCCGCTCCGCGGCACGTGGGATCCTCCCAGACCGGGGCACGAACCCGTGTCCCCTGCATCGGCAGGCGGACTATCAACCACTGCGCCACCAGGGAAGCCCTATAAAATTGCTTTTAAGAAGAAATTCCCTTACCTGCCCCAATCCTGCCTCTGCAGTAGCTTCTAGGGTCAAGTTAACTGATTCAAACCCCAGCTTTACTACCTCTCACTATGTGATCCTGGGAAAATAACTTTGTGGGCCTCATATTACCATCTGAAAAGGGGAGATAATAATAATAGATGATAATAAGGGGGAGATGATAATAATAATGATAATAGAACCACCCTCATAGGGTTGTTGTGAGGGTTGAGCGAAATAATCCGGTAAAGCTCCTGAACTATGCTAGATACATTGTAAGTGCTCAATAAATTTTATTTATTATTATTGAAACCAAGCGGGGCCCTATGGGGCTCCCAGGCACGGAGGCCTTTTTGTCCCCCACTTCTTGTAGGCAAGACTCCAGCCTCCATGATCTTCCCTGAGGTCCAAAGGGCAGATTCAACAGTTGCTAATCAAGGGAGGAGCAGCCAGGAAACCACCTGAGACAAGATTAAAGGGACCAGAGAAGCTCATCAAGATTAGGAGACTGGGACTTCCCTGGTGGCACAGTGCTTAAGAATCCACGTGCCAGTACAGGAGACATGGGTTTGAGCCCTAGTCCCCTGGTCCGGGAAGATCCTACATGCCGTGGAGCAACTAAGCCTGTGTGCCACAACTACTGAAACACGCACCCCTAGAGCCCGTGCTCCGTGACAAGAGAAGTCACCACAATGAGAAGTCCACACACTGCATGGAAGAGTAGCCACCGCTCGCTGCAACTAGAGAAAGCCCGCGCACAGCAACGAAGACCCAATGCAGCCAAAAATAATTAATTAATTAATTTTAAAAAAATGATTAAGAGACCACCTGAGACCCTGCACACACCCTAATCTTGTCAGCAACCCCACCCTTTTGAAACTCTGCAGAAGAAAGAAGAATGCAGGACTGTTACTGCCTTGATCCTTATCCCATACCCCTGACCACAAGCTCTGACAATAAGACCTCTACCTATTCCCCAGGGAGGAGAGCAGAGTTCTTGATGTGCCAGCCTGCTGTGTTCCCCTCTTTGCCTGGCAAAGAATGAAGCCACCCTTTCTTTCTCCTCCAAAACTCTGTCTCCAAATCTCATTTCAGCATCTGTGTACAAGGAGCCAAGATTCTGACAGCATTATAATGCTGTTATTATAACGTGATCCTCTTCTTGAATCTCTTCCATCTCCAGGTAAAGTGCCCTTAGTTAGACCTATTAGGGAAAGCCAACTTTGTGCCCTGCCTCTAACTCAAGAGTCAATAAAAAGACACTGAGTCAGTCCTTCGTCCATCTCCTGGGAAAACTGCAAAATCCACAGACAATAAAAATGGAAGCTGCCTGAACTTGGTGTTCAGAAGTTATAATTAACTGATACTATACTATCCAAAACTCTATCTTTAAATGTACATGAATTGTCCCGCCTTCTTGAGAAACACTGTCATGGTACATACGCATACTGTACAAAAGATGGTTTTATCATCAAACAACTAATAATGGGATGGGAGCAAAAATTTTAAACAAATAATTTGGATTTTGATTTCTCATTTTACATCATAATCTTTGTCCAATAGTATGAAGACATATAGATTAATGTGAATAAAAATAATCATTCTTGACTATTGTTGATGAAAAATTAATCAGTCAATCTAAGAAAGAAATGGAAAATTTTATTCATGCCAAATTGAGGATTATAACCCAGGAACAGCCTCTCAGAAAGCTCAGAGAACTGTTCTGCCCATTAGAGGTCAGAACACTGTTATGTAGGTTTTTGAGACAGAGGGCTGTATATTAAATGACATAGTTTTCACCCTCTGGATCTGCAGGTACACAGTGGTGGGTCACTGTGACTCCTTACGAAATCAAGAAGGAATGTTATCTTTAAGTTGTCTTAGTGCTAGGAGAATGTTGTTCTTTATGGTTGAGCAGGCATTTCTGCTGGTGAGTAGGTCTGGTAGATGCATGATGCAGATACACAATGCACAGTAGAGCAGGGAGAGGAGGCCAAGGGGCAGACAAAGATTTTTATGTTAAAATTTTCCTTGACTTACCTTAGAATATGAATATTATGCATGTCATCATATTCTTCCTCTCCTGCTCCAACAATCCCATATTACTGTCCACTGCCCATAAATCTACTTCAAGGAATTTCCCCTTGGTTGCTGTGATGGAGGCAAAGTGGGAGACAAACTTTGTCTCCTTCCTCTCGTGTGAACTTCAACCCTGACATTGCCCAGATGTTCTCCCACATTGCTCTCCAGTGCATGAGACAGACCGTCCCAATCAAGTCCACCTATTGCTATGTCACTGCGCAGGAGAAGACATTTAGCTATTTCCTCAAGGCAAGGCAGCTTTGAGGAGCATTTCAGGGACTCAGACAACCTGACAACTTCAGAATGGTTTCCTGCCAGCTATGGTTTCCCTTCCTACCCTGGCTGGCACTGGCTCTACTTTACAAGCCTCCCAGCAGCAGCTGGTCTCTGTCTCCATGGCAACAGACAGGCCTGAAGGAGCACACTCTCCAGCTTCCCTTCACGGGACAAAATTAGGGTGCCCACAAGTAGTTCATTAACGAAACAAAGACAGTGGATTAAGAGAAAATGGGAGAAATAAAGGAGCAACTGATCTGAACAATGAACAAAATAAAAGAATAAAATGAACATATGGACCTAGAGATTACCATACTAAGTGAAGTAAGTCAGACAGAGAAAGACAAATACCACATGATATCAGTATATGTGAAATCTAAACAAATGGTACAAATAAGCTTTTTTACAAAACAGAAACAGACTCACAGACATAGGAAACAAACTTACGGTTACCAAAGAGGAAAGGGGAGGAGGGGTAAATTAGGAGTTTGGGATTAGCAGAAACAAACTACTATATATAAAATAGATAAACATCAAGGACCTACTATATAGCACAAAGAACTATATTCAATATCTTGTAATAACCTATAATGGAAAAAAATCTGAAAAATAATATATATATCTGAATTGCTTTGCTATATACCAGAAACTAACACAACATTGTAAGTTAACTATATTTCAATTTTAAAAAGTTAACAAAAGCAAGAGAAAATATGTAAGGATGGAAAGAAGCAGCGGAAAATGGCAGGTTATAAAAGGTGTGTTCATTATCCTTTCATTTTTGTGTTCTTAGAGAAGGCACAAGTACAAAGTGGTAACCATAATCTCATTTTTTCAGCATATGACCCATTTCTCTTTTGTTTATGAAAATAAATCAGACTCTAAACCCTACTGCACTGGATTAGTGGGAAAGTCAATCTTAGGACTTACTAAAGGCCTCTTGTTTTTTTTGTTTTTTTTTTCGGTATGCGGGCCTTTCCGGTGGCAGAGCACAGGCCCCGCGGCCATGGCTCACGGGCCCAGCCGCTCCGCGGCATGTGGGATCCTCCCGGACCGGGGCACGAACCCGGGTCCTCTGCATCGGCAGGCGGACTCTCAACCACTGCGCCACCCCCTACTAAATGCCTCTTAATGCCTTCCCCCACAATCCAATTCCTACTTCCGTGCCCCACTAAAAAATGAGCCAGAGATTTTACTCAGAGCTAAATATCTGAGGAAGTTTCAGATCTCTAGTCTCCACTGAGATGCCCATTGTCCAAAGTCTCATGGTCTTTTTATGTTATTTCTGTGCCATGGAATTTGATGAAGCTGCATGGAAAAAAAAACACTGAATGTTCTAAGGATGTTAAAAGAGACAAATAAATGAGCAATTCCATTAAAGAAAAAAGAAATTATAAATCCATAATAGGCAGAAGAAAAACAAGAATAATTGGACATAAAATATTGCCAACTAAAACTCTGAGGAAAACTGTAGTCAATGAAACTTAGAAGTCAATGCATGAGATAAACTCTAGGCTGGACACAGGTGAAGAAAGAATTATTAAACTGGAAAACATAACTGCAGCATTTGCCCAGAATGTATCACAGAGATAGTTAAGAGATGTGGATAATAACATTGAGAGAATCCAAAATAAATACAAGTAGTGCTCAAAAAGAAGACACTGGATTAAACGGTAGTGAAGTGATGTTTAAGGTGATGACAGTTGAGAATTATCCAGAATTGTTAAAAGGCATGATTCTTCAGATAGAAAATTCACTCTAAAATCCAAGAAGGAAAAATAAGAATAAAACTACACTTAAAGCAATAAAAGTGCTATTCTAGAACATCAGGGATAAACAGGTATCCATGAAGCTACCAGAGAGAAAAAGCAGATTATAAAAATTATTTACACTGGCCATAGAATTCTCAGCGGTAGCAAGATATCAGAAATGCTTAGCAAAAACAATTGACAACCTAGAACTTTTTATCCAGCTAAGTGATCATGCAAGAGTGAAATCAAAATTTGAGATACACATAGATGAAAGGAATTTCCTACCCACAAACAAACAAAATCAGGGCTCTTGAAGCAGCCACAGCTCTGGCCCACAGTGAGATCAGGTGTTGCAGAGAAAATGCACTGGCTCTGAAAACAGTTGCCATGAATTGGTGTCCCATGTGCCAGGCATTCTTATGCACCATCTTACTTTATCCTTCAATGCCCCTGCCACGGGAGTGGTCAAAGTACATAAATGTCAAATGGGGGAAATACAGGTATTCCCTGTTATGCGTTACGTTGTCTCTGCCATAACTCATTTGCTTGACATCCTTGGGGAATAGTGTTACACATTTTCCAGATGAGATGAAATAGAAAATAATACCTCCACTCACTAGAGAATTCTGGCCAGCACAATTGCTTGCAACAAAACTCCACGATTATTACAAAGAAGGTACAAGTCCCATTCCTAAGGCCCAACATCTCACAGGTAGGAGACCCTTAAAACTCAGCCAGACCTCTTTTCCTTTTATTTACTGCAATTCTTCACTATCAGGTATCCCAGAAAGCAGAAGTGGACAGGAAATGTTAGAGGTAGATATGACAACACAAGCAAAGAGGGAGAAAAACTTTTTGAAAGCAAGTGTGAAAAGATTCTTGAAGTTCCAACCCCACCACAAGGCTGATGTCCACCCTCCCCACAAGACTATGAGCTTCCTGGGGGCAAGAACTGTGCCTGCAGACATCTGTAGCTCCAGACACAGTACCTGACACAGAGACAATAGGGCCTCAATAAATAGTCACTAGGATGGAACGGGGAGGAGATGAGGGAAGGAAAAGAAAGGGAAAAGGAAGTGAGCTAAAAGGAACGCTCTGAAAAAAAAAAAAAAAAAAAAAACCCCGCTGAGAAAGCCTCAGTCAGCTTATCCTAAGGTGTATTGACTTGTTTTCTCTATATTTGATGCTCTGGTATTTGGGGTCTTGATCCTGGAGAGACTGTTCCCCACCCCATCCCCAGGGTCAGCTAATTCCTAGAAAAAACAAACGACTCCCCTGCAAGTACCCTTTTGATATACAAACAAACCAACCAATCCAGACAATCCAGTGCTCTCACCCCAACCCCCTCCTTATCAAACTGTCACACATCAAGCCAGTATTCTCCCTGCCCTAACCCTGGCAATTAGGGACCACCCAAATAGCCCAGAGCCTGCTGAAATTATTCAAACCATCCAGTCCTAAATCTCTTCAGTGTGCCTACTCTGCCTGGCCATTCCTTTCCAAAAGAAAGAATCTCGATAAGGCTCTGGGCCATGCTCTGCCCTCTCCCACTCTTGTGCCTCCTGACTGTCCCTGTACTTCCCCATGTGGCCCTGTGTGGACGGCGTGGTATGCCTCCTGTATCTAGGGTTTAGGGAGGATAAACATATTCCTTCATGACAATCATGCCCACGTCTGTGGTCTTACCACATCTGATTAAAACAAATTCTAGGTGCTTTTTTTTTTTTGCGGTACGCGGGCCTCTCACTGTTGTGGTCTCTCCCATTGCGGAGCACAGGCTCCGGACGCGCAGGCCCAGCGGCCACGGCTCACGGGCCCAGCCGCTCCGCGGCATGTGGGATCCTCCCGGACCGGGGCACGACCCGTGTCCCCCGTATCGGCAGGCGGACTCTCAACCACTGCGCCACCAGGGAAGCCCCTAGGTGCATTTTTAACACATAAAGGTAACCTTTCTTTCCTTAGAAATACATTTCCAACTAAATAACAGAATTGTGTGGAGAATAGAGAAAGCGTTTGTGAATTATCTATTTCATAAAGCAAAGGGAACCTTGAAAAAACCCCACAAATTTTCTGAGAAGAAAACAAACAGCCCATGTCTTTTCATTAAGCCAAAGATATGAGTTATTTAAAGAGAAGGTCTCTTCTAACTCAGGTTACACCTTGGTCAAGCTCTAAAAAAGATTATAGCTTGGTTCTGGAATTTTTTTAAGTGTTACTATCTAGAAAGCCTATTTCAATTTCCAGTTGAGAGAAAATGAAATTAAGAATAGAAATGTTCAGTTCCTTTTGTAATCAATACAAGTAGCATTGAATTGCGTGAGGCAGCATTGAGTCAAAGCTAATCACAGTCTGTCCTTTTCCATTGCCTTATTTGGAATATTTCTCTTTCTTCAGTTTCACTGTGATTCACTTTTCCTGGAAATTAGTGTGGACCAGATGAAGCCAGTCACAGGCTGTTCTGAAGTATTTTTCCTGTACAGAAATTAATATAATTCAACTGTATATCAATACTCTAGTTAGAAAACATCACCTCCATACCTACTTATTTTTTAAAAAATATTGAAATCTCTGTTCTCCACAATTCCCTCTGTGTAAGAAAGGCCATCAAAGTAAACTCAGAACCATAGATGATTGCCACCCTTTCTTTTGCCCCGCTTTGGTTTATATTTATCTTCTTAAAGTTTATTCATTCATTTAATATGTATTTATTGAGCACCCACTAGGTGTCAGTCCACAAACTAGTTGGTTCACTAGATATTGTCCCTTTCCTCATAGAGCTAACAGTCTAATAAGAGAGACAGATGTTAATCTAATAACCAAAAAGTTAATAATTAAGTATCATCTGTATTAAATGCTGTGAAGAAAAAGTATTGAATGTTATGAAAGTAAAAACCAAAAGACCTGACCTGGGGGAATCAAGCAAAGTTTCACTGAGAAAATGGGATTTGACACAAGATCTGGAAGGAGAGGGAAAGAACACAGGAGAGTGCTTGAGGCATTTGGAACAGCATGTGCAAAGGTCCTGTGGCTGAAGCACAGAGCTGGGGGATGACAGCAGGAGATGAAGCTGCTAAGGCGGTTATAGGATAAATAATCACCAGGTTAGAGATTTGGGGCTAAATTCTAAAACATCATGAAGCCAGTGAAGCATTTTACATAGGACAGGAATATGATCAGCTTTCTTTTGGAAGAGGATCACTCTGGATTGTGTGGAAATGGGGAACGGAGTGGGATGGAGAAGAGTGAATACAAGGAGACTAGTTAGGAAGCTATTACAAATGTGTAGGTAGGAGATGATGGCCTAGGGTGTTGGCAATGAATGTGGAGAACATGAAAAGTTTTGAGAAACATTCAGAAAGCAAAATTGACAGTCTTGATTAACTACAAATGGTTTGGTTGGCAGTAATTTCAGAAAAGAATGCCATTCTCATAATGCCTGAGAGGTAGCAAGTTAGAATGGGAAAAGCCTGGATTGTGGAAGGAAAAGTACATTCAATGTTTAACTCTGCTGCTTATTAGCTGTGTAGTCTGGGATGTGTTATTTAAACTCTCTGAGCTTTAATTAATTTGTTTATAAGTAACCCATATTAATGTCACTCTATAAATTCAGGTGTGCAAGAAACATCTTGACTTTCTTTATATCAACCACCTGGCTTTGGTTCCCCATTTCACTTGACCTGTGAGAAATTCAATCTTAGTTATTCTTGGGGCTACCTCTGCTGTGGTAGGGTCTTGGGGTCTTACACAGTGCCAAGGGACCAAGGAGTCCTTGGGTCATCAGATAACAACCTATGCTAGTTACCATCAAGTCACCCACAATTTTAGAGCCCAGGCTCTGCCTCTTTCATGCCTGGCAGGAGGAAAGGATCTTTGGTAAAAACCCAGAGGTCATTTGTCAGAGGTCAGACTTCTAAAGGTACCACCAAGCCCAGAGGCCTCCCAGGGCCCTGGACCTGCCAGAAAATGAAATGCAGCTACCCAGTCCTTCCAGGCAGGGTTCAGAAAGAGGCATTGTGTGTAGTTAAGACAAACTACCCAGCCTGCAGTCTGGAAGAGGGTCTAGGACCCAAATATAAACTCATGTAAAGATTTTCGGCTGGGGCACCCTTGCAGGAGGGCCTCCAGTTTTTTTCTACCAGGCAGAACAAACTTTTGGTGGTCCTTCTTGGAGGACTTACATACCTTCCATCCAGGGAATCTTTCCATCACATGACATCTCAAAGGCACCCCCTTCTTTCAATCCCTCTGGGACACCTTGAAAAATGTCTCCATCAATGATCTCACAATGGGTAGAACAACACCTTGTCAGGGTGGTAGGGAGAGTAACATATGAGTAAATCTACCTAAAGTTCTGACATGTTGTCATTCCCCTTCCCTTAAGATTCTGGAAAGGTGATAAGTTTGGAAAAAAACAAAACATGAAAAAAAAATGTTCAAGACAGAACAATACACTGAAGATAGTATCTAGAAGGGTAGAAGGCAGTTATAAATCTGCCAGCCTCGGCTGAACACAGTGGCCATATGGACACAGTACTGTGGGACAGAACCACAAGAAGCAAGGGAATAGGATCCTGTTAAGGCTGAGGTTAATTTCCACCAGTCACTGAAGGAGCAGCTTTTAAAAGAGGAAGTTCAGGCACCGAATGCAGGCAACCATAAGGTTAATCCTGACAGAGAAACACAAGAGGCCAAGATAGCGTAAGGAAGAAGAGTAGGCTGTGTAATTTCTCCCCAGAAAGTATCACTCTTTCCTTGTGACTCTAAGTAGTCTCTTTCCACACTCCAATATCCAGTCAGATTTTTCTCCACATCAGTTTAAACCCAACATGTATGGTCAGGGAAACAAATTACATACTTCGGTTGTTCTCAGACTTTTTCAGAATTGTTTTGAATTCTTGATGTTCTAGTCAGTTCTTGGGTCTCTACCTGAGAGTGGGACAGAGAACTACAAGGGACAAGAGGACTACACACGGAGGTGAGAGTTGGGCCTGGGGTGTTAACCTAGATGCAGGCCTGGCCTCCACACGCTAAGCTCTAGCCATCATGAACCACTGTGGCAGGATAATATTTTAAAGATATTATCTCATATTCTTCCTTCTCCTCTCCCCACCTCTTGCTCATCCACAGTGCTTTCCTTTTTTTTTTTTTTCTCTCCATTCAAGCAAAAACCAGAAATATCATTAAGTCTCCTGGCTGGTTTCCAAAATCCTAACCCCACTGAGATTAACCTAAGTGTCCCTGCTTGACACATCAAGAAAAATCAGTATGACTATTAAGAATGCATTTAATCCAACAAACAGTGGTTTAATAAAGAGGAGTTTCTTTTTTCCTTATACAACAGATAGTCCTGAGGTAGGGCTTTGCTCTTTGGGTTCAGAAACTCTTTCATACCAGAGTTCTGCATCCACATCTCGTGAGTTCTATCTACCTTCCCATCGTGGCTGCAAGATGGCTGCAGTGGCTCTCACAACCATTTCAACAGGGCAAGCAAGGTGTGTGTAGCAGATGCGATCACCCCATATTCCTATGGCCTGTTCCATTTTCAGAGATGCTGGCCCAGCTTCCAACTGCCAGCATCCCACCACCCCACTTCCAACTGCCAGCATCCCTCACCGTGCTGAGGTCTCTCTCTGGCCATTGAAACCTCCTTGAGCAGCACTCAAGCAATAGTTGATGAGAGTTGGTGAGTAAATCCTGCTCCTTCACCCCTGGAAGTGGGGATCACATTAAAGTTATGTTCTACATTGCTTCCCCCAGGGGGAATATGTCTCAGTTAGCCACACTGGGTGACTTGCCTTGATAACTCATCTTTTATTGGCTTCTTGACCTTCCTGGTCTCTCTTCCCCACTTCCCTACCAATGTTTCCTGGGAACATCTTCCAAATAAACCACTGATGCTCAAATCCTTGCTTCAGAGTTTGCTTATAAAGGGACAGGAAGTGAGTGACAACAGCACCAGAAGCCCTATTGCCCTGGTGCTCTCCCCTTTGGCGGGAGGGGGAATTTCCCAGAAGCCCTCCGGGGACTCCTCTTACAGCCTATTGGTCAAACTGGGTCACGTGGGCTCCCTCAGCTGTTGAGAGGCTGGGAGAACAGCTCTGGTGGAAGATGGAGGAGAGAGCAGGGCTTGGTCATGGCGCTTGAGTTGGCCAGTATATTAGTTAGGATAAAGCTCAGGGGTAAGGGACGGAAAACCCCAAACAAGAGAGTCTTAAGATAGAAGTGTATTTCTTTTCTTTTTTTTTTTGTGGTACGCGGGCCTCTCACTGCTGTGGCCTCTCCCGCTGCGGAGCACAGGCTCCGGACGCGCAGGCTCAGCGGCCACGGCTCACGGGCCCAGCCGCTCCGCGGCACGTGGGATCCTCCCGGACCGGGGCACGAAGCCGTGTCCCCTGCATCAGCAGGCAGACTCTCAACCACTGCGCCACCAGGGAAGCCCAGAAGTGTATTTCTAACATAAGAACTGAGAGGCCGGTACACATTGGTTAGGGAATACGCTTTTACTTTGTTGCTCCACAACGCCTGGCTTCGACCTCAAGTTCACCATGTGTTCTGGAAGTTTTCCTACTGACAGGTACTGTTCTAAACCTCTCATATGCATTACAACATGTAATCCTCTTAACCTTATGACGTAAATGCTATTATTATGGAGATACGAAGGGCTTAAGTCACTTGCCTGCTGCAAAGTGGCAAAGCCAAAGGCAATCTGCATCCAGAGTTTATGCTCTTGAGCCGTGTTTTAAAGATAATATCTTTCCTGTCCAGGAACATGGATATATCTGCGTTTAAGTGTTCTTTAATGTCTTGTATACTTTTACTAAATTTATTACCAAGTCCAAGACCTGGGTTCTTGGACTCTTTAATCTATAGAAATTTATAAGAGGCCGGATGAGGAATTCAGGCAAGGCTTTATTGGGACTGGTGGAGCAGGAGAGAGTGGGAGAGAGAACAAGTAACAGGTGCCCTTGCTTGTTCCCTGGCGGGGGAGGCGGGGGTGGGGAGCTGGTCCTTTAAATGCAACGAGGGTTGGGGGCGGGAGGGGCGGCTTAGGTGGTCTGCCCACCCCCCTTGGTGGTGCTGTGTGCAGGGATCATGTGGTAGTACCTTGCTTTTGCTCCCTTCACCTCAGAAGTGGCAGTTGGGTTTTGGCCTTTGTGGTATCTCTTTCATAATGTGCCCCAACTGTGCATGCCTGCAGTTATTTTTAGTCTCTTATAGTTTCTTTGTATTCTGCTGCTGGAGGAGACGTGTGTCCAGGTGCAGGCACGGCAGTAAAAGGCCCCAGGTCCCAGCCTGTCTCATACTAGGGTCTTTATTTTGCTATTGTTAGTGGTATTTTGGAAATTAAGTTATCTTTGTGGCTGGTGAATCTAAATATAATGGATTTTTTGTATATTGGCTTTATATCCAGCCATCTTGCTAAATTTATTAATTTGTCTGAATAATCTTGGTTTTTCTGTGTAGATATTTATCATCTGTGAATAAAACCAATTTTGTTTCTTCATTTCTGACCCTAATGTTTGCCTGCCTTTCTTCCCTCCTTCCTTCCTACGTTCCCACCTTCCCTTCCTCCCTCCTTCTTCCCTCATTCCCTTCCTTCCTTAATGCACTGGCTAAAACTCTAGTACAGTGTAGGATAGAAGTGATAATAGTGAGCATCTTTTTCTTGTTCCTGGTTTTTAAGGAGAAAGTTTCTAATGTTTTATTACTAAGAATTATTTTGATTGTAGGTTTTTTGTAGATACTCTTTATCTGGCTAAAGAAATTTCACTCTACTTCCTGGTTTGCCAAGGTGTTTTCCACTAATGCTTTCTCAACAACTATTGAGAATATAGGGTTTTTCTTCTTTAATCTATTAATGCAATGAATTGCATTTATAAAACTTTTAATGCCAGATTAGACTTGTATTCCAGGAATACAGTGAATTTGGTATAGGTGTATTATCTTTTCTGCACATTGCTGGGTTCAGTTTACTGATATTTTGTTTAGGGTTTCTCAACTATGTTCATGCATGAGATAGGTCTGTAATTTCCCCTTCTTCCAGAATGAATTGAGGAGTGTTTCTTCCTTTTGTTTTTTTGTTTTGGTTTGGTTTGGTTTGGTTTGGTTTCTGGCCACACCTTTCGGCTTGTGGTATCTTAGTTCCCTGACCAGGTACGGAACCCATGCCCCCTGCAGTGGAAGTACAGATTCTTAACCACTGGACCGCCAGGAAAGTCCCCCTTTTGTATTCTTTGGAAGGCTTTTATTAAATTGAAAATGGTCTATTCCTTGAAAGCTCAGCAGAATTTTCTTATAGCCATGGTGATTTGTTTTATTTTTTTGAACATTGTCTTAATGTTTTGTTTTTAAATAATTTCAGTTTACTGAAAAGTTGCAAGTACACTACAAAGAATTCCCATATATCCTTTACCCAGATTCCCCCAATTTTTAACATTTGATCATATTTGCCTTATTTTTATCTTTATGTTGCATATGTATTTTTCTGAGAGATTTAAGAATAAGTTGCAGACATGAAGTTTTATTACTTCTTAATTCCTCAGGGTGTATTTCCTAAAAACAAAAATGCTCTTCTACGTAACCACATACAACCAACAAAACTAACATAGATATTATATGTCCATCTATCCACAGACCCCATTCAGATTTCACTGTTAGTTCCAATAATGTCCTTTAAGGTCTGAGATTCAGTCCAAGGTCAAAATTGCACTTATTATTATGCTTCTGTAGTCTTTTCATTCTGGAACAGTTTGTCTTTCATGTCTTTCATGACCTTCACATATTTTAAAAGAATAGTTCGGTTACTTTGTAGATCGCACTGAAATCTGAGTTTGCCCGATGATTCCTCGTGATATGTTCAAGCTATGCACTGTTGGCAAAAAAAACCACACAAGTGATGCTGTGTTCTTCTCAGTGTAACATATCAGAAGGCACATCATGTCTATTTGTTCCACTACTGGTGATGTTAACTCTTATCACTTGATTAAGTTAATGTCTCCCATGTTTTCCCACTGTAAAGTTAATTAGTAAGTATTTTGTACTACTAATAAGTGATCAATGACTATTTTTGTGAAGAGATACTTTATATAAATATCCTGTTTCTCATCCAGCTTTCAACCATAAACTTTAGGATTTATTGATGATTCTTTAGGATTTATTGATGATTCATTTATTACTGTTACAGTGGTTGCCAATTGGTGTTTTTCTAATTTTGTCATTCCTTCTACATTTGTTTGTTGGCATATTACTAAAAGGTAGAAATTTACTTTCTCCATTTGTTTATTCATTTATTTTTGTGACAACCGACACAAGGATTCCTATTTTATTCAATAGGTTATATTCTGATGCAATGGCTTATATAAATCAAAATTATTTTTATAGCACAAATTATTACATATTGTACAGTGGGAGCCCCTCAGTACTGGTTTTATGTCCTTTTGACATGCCCCCATAATTCTTTGAGCACTTCCTTACATTTCAGCACAATAAGACGTTCCAGGCCCATTTGTAGTTTCTCTGCCCTGGCCCTGAATTAGTCATTTCTCAAAGAGCATTGATTCCTTTTCAGGGAGAATGATGTTTAGTTAATGTAGAAATGAAGACCTGGGTGCTAGGTGTGCTCATTGCTTCTGGTATGTCTTGCTTCTAGTCCCTCTCAATGGACAGAGCTGGGAAATGTAAGTATGTATACACATATATACACTTATGTCTATCTCAATTTCTAATATATGGAAATGTATTCAAAATCATGAGATACATCAGTGCCTCCAGTTCGATACCACAAGGTTTATTCTTGTCTGCCTGCCTTTCCCCAAGGGAAATCAGAGAGGTTTAAAATAACTCACAAAGTATTGGGCATCTGGGAGATTCCCAAGAGACTTACAACTCGAGGCTTGATTAGGACTATTAGGGCAATAAATAGTAAGTGCTCAATAGCATATATTCTACAACATATATAATACCTGCTCCAGCAGTGGTCGTGGATATTAATATACGCAGAGTTGAGGATGGGATAGTAGTAATTTTTCTTCCATCTGTTATTAGTCACAGTAGCATGATCTAACTGTCTTATGCGTTTCTTGTAGATGAAATAGGCAATTCTGGCCCTAGTTCCAAACAGCTGGCTGAAAAATGAACTATTAGAAAATAGCCTCGGCTTCCCTGGTGGCGCAGTGGTTGAGAATCCGCCTGCCAATGCAGGGGATACGGGTTCGTGCCCCGGTCCGGGAAGATCCCACATGCCGCGGAGCGGCTGGGCCCGTGAGCCATGGCCGCTGGGCCTGTGCGTCCGGAGCCTGTGCTCCGCAACGGGAGAGGCCACAACAGTGAGAGGCCCGCGTACCACAAAAAAAAAAAAAAAAAAAAAGAAAATAGCCTCTTCGTAAGTTAAAGGCTGCTGGTGCTTTTTTACTTGTTATTGTCAATTTTGATTACCAGATACCTCAAATTTCAAGTGTATATATAGTCCAGATTGGTGAGAAATGGGAATTTTCTCTTCATTTTATAGCCAGAAACAGAATATATTTGTTCCTTTGTTAGCTCACCAGCAAATAAGAATGACTGGAATAGGACTTTGCTTCTCAATGACTGCCTCCTCTTCAGAGCCGTGCTCCATAAGGTGCATCCCAGAACCAAAAGAAGCCAACAGTAATTAAGCAAAATTTCAAAGAGATTGTGTCTTTGAATGACCAAGATATCATTCCCTTTTCACTCTAGGGTAGGTGCAAATAAGACTTGTTACCGTAGATTAAGTTAAGCTGCCTTTAAATTCTCTGTAGTGGATTTAAATGACCTGAAGCCAGACTGGAGCTACCAACCTAAGCAGTGCTGTTTTTTCATAACAACAACAACAACAACAATAATAAGTAATATGTAATACATAATATGTGATAAATCACAACAATAGTGATATAATATGTATATTGTAAATGTAAAATAGTAGTAAAATGTCATCTGTCAAGCCTTTTCACAGGTTCCCTAATACTCTTGAAATACAAACTAATTCTTCTGGACAGATTTTTTAGAAGACACCTCTCTGAGTTTCGATGTCTCTTCTTTAAAATGGGAATTGGGGCTACCCTGGTGGTGCAGTGGTTAAGAATCTGCCTGCCAATGCAGGGGACATGGGTTTGAGCCCTGGTCTGGGAAGATCCCACATGCTGTGGAGCAACTAAGCCCATGTGCCATGACTACTGAGCCTGTGCTCTAGAGCCCACAGGCCGCAACTACTGAGCCCACATGGCACAACTACTGAAGCTCGTGCGCCTAGAGCCCATGCTCCACAACAAGAGAAGCCACTGCAATGAGAAGCCCGTGCACTGAAACAAAGAGTAGCCCCCTCTCGCAGCAACTAGAGAAAGCCCACACATGGCAACAAAGACCCAACACAGCCAAAAATATAAATAAATAAACTTATAAAAAATAATAAAAAATAAAATGGGAATCAGAAGTCCTTATCTGCCCATTGCAAAGGTTTTTTTTAAAGAACCAAATGAAATCATGCATGCAGAAGAAGTTTCTGAATAGTAACAGTTGTACAGATATAAAGCTTTGGTTTTGACTTGAGAAATATTTCCAGATCCATCAGCATTCATCTCTATAGCCATGATGAGCTCCCACCAGCTATTTGTGTCAAGCCCCAAATTAATGTTTTGGTTATAATAAGAATTATAATGACTTAAATAGAGAATAATAATAACAACAAACACTACATACAGGCATTATTTTGAGTGCGTTGTATATATTAACTTATTTAATTTTTATAAAACTTTATAAGGTAGTACCATTATTTTCCCCATTTTATTAATGAGAATTTTGAATCATAGAGTGTTTAAGTAACTTGCTCAAGGTGACACAGCTAGACCCTTGTGTAAACAGAATTAAAATAAGGGGATCTTCTGATGTGATGCAATCAGAAATACATGATATCACCTATGCAGTGTTCTTGCTAAAGGATTATGAACAAAGTATTGCCTTTCTTTATTTTCTCTAAATCAATCTCATTATTATCGAGTCTTCATCCTACCACACTGGTGAGAAATTCAATCTCAGTCATTATTGGGGCTCCCTTACCTTCCACACAAGAGACTGGAGGGTTCCAGGGCATCTAGAAAACAACAGAGGACCTCAGATTTCTAGGTCATATCCATTCCATCAGTCACCACTCATATAATCATTTCCAAGCCACGTGGTCCCTGTTAAGTCTGGCCACCCTGCGAAGTGGGAGTGGGGGACCAGGAATCCCTGCAGAGGCTAGGATCCCTTTGTCTGGGTCTAGCTTGCCTGCCCCCTGCTGGGGACACTACCAAGTTTGCGGCCTGTTGCCCACCTCTCCCAGGATCTATTCCCAATCCATTGTCCTCCATGCCTACTCCTGGATTCCTAGCATAATCTCTTCACAAAAGGCAGGAATAGCCATTTTCAAGAAGTTTCTTCAAGTCCTGTAAAAAAGACATAAGACAGGGACATTTAAAGAGCTAACTACCTCCTTGGAGTGCAGAAATCAAGGAGAACAAAGCATAGACAGTATCCAACCGCAAATCTAAGTGGTCCCGCTGATAACTGAAGACCACCAGATCCTTGCTGGTCCTAACAGAACAGTGGTGAACTTCCCTGTAAGGTGATACATCATCACTATCTGCTTATGTGGAGCACATCCAGCCACAGCCATGCCATATAACGTGAGCACCAAATATAAAAGATGATACTGCATATAAAATCTTGATTGATTTATTTTCTGACTTGAAAGAACAACTAAGTAGAGGGTTTCTAAATGCGACACCAACTAACCAAGTTCTCACAAAACCCCTTTGGAGGACCAGTGAGAAAAGGATAATTCTACTGCATTTTTTCCCCTTAAAGATCCTCCTCTGATGGCAATCCTTCAATAGTTTCCCACTACAGAGTAAAATCCGAAGTCCTTTCAGTGATCTACAAGGTTCTACATGTTCTACCCCTTCTACCCCCAGTAATGTTAACTTTAAAACTTATTATCAAGGGACTTCCTTGGTGGCACAGTGGTTAAGACTCCGTGCTCCCAATGTAGGGGGTCCAGGTTCAGTCCCTGGTCGGGGAACTAGATCCTGTATGCATGCTGCAACTAAGAGTTTGCATGCTACAACTAAGGAGCTGGTGAGCTGCAACTAAGTAGCCTGCCTGCTGCAACTAAGACCCAATGCAACCAAATAAATAAATAAATATTTTTTTTAAAAGACAACTGGAGTCATATCTGACTTAAAAAAAACAAACTAACTTATCATCGAAAGCATAAGGCCCCACCTGTGATGACCAGTGCCTTGATGTTGTCACAGCATTTTGAAGTCTCATGCACAGATTTGTGGCCCTAGAAATTTGCTTTTGTCCATAAGCCAGAGTTAAGCAGACAGACTTAGGTTAACCATTCCATGTCTATTTGTTAATTTTACAATGAAGAGCACATAAGTATCCAGTGAAAGGAATAGGCATGTCCTCTATCTACAGTATTCCTCTTCTGCCCAGGGGGCAGAATTACTGACCAAAAGGCTTCCTGGAAGCACGCAATCAGTGTATGGATTTCTGGAGGTGAGGGTGGGGACGATCAGACAGAAGTATATTTACCTTGAACCACAAGGGTTTGAACTGTGCTGTCTACTTATACCAGATTTTTTTTTCCACTAAATACCTACTATAGTTCTACATGATCCACATTTCTTTGAATCCCAGGATGCAGAACCACTTATATGGGGGGCCAACTGTAAAGTTATATGTGGATTTTGACTTCGTGGAAGTTGGCGCCCCTAACCTCTGAGTTGTTCAAGAATCAACTGTATTTAATCCACGAAGTGGATGCTCTCATACACTTTGATGGCAATCCAGATTGGTATACCTTGGGGGGCAATTAAGTACAATCTATTAAACTTTAAAATGCATATACCTTTTGGTATAATGATTTCACAGCTAGGAATACAGTGTGGCTTTCACTTATGGAAAGGGCTTCTACCCAAAGATATTCATCATGGCATTGTTTAGAAACAATCTAAATAGCTAGTACCAGAGGATTGGTTAAATAAGGAAATGGAATATCAGCTGATAAAGAAAGAATAAGTTAGTTATAAAATAATAATGTCCAAGGTGAATTTGTAACCACTTTGTTAAAAGTTATGTAGAGACACTATCCCTATACTTATATAACTCAGGAAGGACAGATGAGAAATGGTAATAATGTGCAGCTATGGACAAACCACTTGGGTCCACCCCTACCAGTCAGGGGGCCACACCAGCTCTGAAGTCAGGTAGATGAAATCTGCTTAGCATCCCTGTGATAGGAAATAATGTAAAGCCCTTTTAGTGGCCCTTGTCTCTTTGTGTCCAGAAATGTCCATCCCTCTATCTTGAAAAGAACTTTGGGCAGTGTGATTAGATTAAGCAAACAGGCTGTGAAGCCATACCATCTGGGTTTGAATTCCAGCTCCACTGCTCATAAATCCTGCGACTTTGCTCAAGTTACTGAACTCTCTGTGATACAGTGAAAAATGAGATCATAAACTGAACATATTCTGAGAGTTGGGGGGGTTTGGAATGAGTTAATATATGTAGGAAGTTTAGTTTCTGGCACATAGTAACCACTAAAAAAAATGTGAGCTATTATCATTACTATACCTAGAGAGGGAAGGAAAGCAGTGTGTAACTCTGGCAATCTTAAAACAAGGACACTTGCTTTTTGCTGTATAAATATTAGTAATGTTTGCTTTTTTTTCCCTTGTGAGCATGATTTCCTTCAGGAGAAAAAAATTATTCTGCTAAATTGAAAAAAAAATCCAGGTCATGGTAGGTTTGAATGAACTATCTAGCTCTCCCCCCCAGGGTACACTGAGGCAGGTCATTTATTCATTCATGAGCATTAGGGTCAGGTTCCCTCTCCCCTCCATACAACTGGCTAAATGCATCCAAATTTGTCATGCATATCATCTTCTTTTTGTTAATTCTTTCTTAAAGGACAATATAAATGATTCAGTTTGATCTTTCTTAGTCATAACCACATCAGTCCATACTGTCCTGATATTTCATCCATATGATTTTAATTGGATTTTGACTACCCTGAAGTGCCAATCCCACCTTCACAGCCTGCTTCACACCTCAGTACTTCACATCAGGTCTCCCTGCCTCTAGGCCTCCTCCTGAAACTCCAGCCCTCACATTGATGAGCAAAGTCCTTCCTTCCCTGCTCAGAAGTTTCATTGGCTCTCTCAACTGCATATAGAAATAAGTACTAATTAAAACCAAAATAGAATAGCAAGCTGAGATTTTTATTTTGTTTGTTTGACTATCTGGTTGGCAAAAATTAAGAAGACAAGGAGTGCCCATTTTGGTAAAGATGTTGAGAAACAAGAATTCTCATACCCTATTGGTGAGGTTAACTATCTCTTGGGATAAATCTGGGAATATGTATTAACATTTTTAATGTGCATGTCCACTGCCTCAGCATTTCCCCTTCTGGAAATTTAATTTAAGAAAATAATCCAGGGGCTTCCCTGGTGGCGCGGTGGTTGAGAGTCCGCCTGCCGATGCAGGGGATACGGGTTCGTGCCCCGGTCCGGGAGGATCCCGCGTGCCGCGGAGCGGCTGGGCCCGTGAGCCGTGGCCGCTGAGCCTGCGCGTCCGGAGCCTGTGCCCCGCGACGGGAGAGGCCACGGCGGTGAGAGGCCCGCATACCACAAAAAAAAAAAAAAAAAAAAAAAAAAAGAAAATAATCCAAAAATACAAAGGTGGTTGTACAAGAATTAAATGTAGCTTTAAATGATAATAGTAGAGAATTTGTTAATTACTTATGGTGTATTATAGCATGGAATACTATGCACCCATTAAAATGATTATACAGATAGATATATATATATATATATATTTTTTTTTTTTTTTTTTCTTAAGACTATGCATGCAGTGACTCCCCGTTTCACTCAGTAAAAGCCAGAGTCCTTACAATGGCCTATCAGGTTTTACCTGACTGGCCCTCTTTTATGTCTTTGACCTCATCTCCTACCCTGCTCTAGCCACTGTGGCCTCCTTGCTGTCCCTTGAACCCACCAAGCACACTCCTTTCTCAGATCCTGGGCACTTGGTTTTCCCTCTACCTGGAAAATTCTTCCTCCAAGATAAGTGCGTGACCTTCTTCCTCACTTCCTTCAGTGTTGGCTCAAATGTCACTCAGTAAGGCTCTTCCTGACCACCCTATTTTTTTTCTCTACCTCTTCACTATTTACTTTTCTCCTCACTTACAATGTAAGCTCCATGAATATAGAAATTTTTGTTTTGTTCACAATCCCTAGCATTACAGAGTTCCTAAGACATAGTCAGGTACTCAATAAATATTTGAATGAATAGATAACAGACTGCAGTTAACTGGAATATCTTGAGGCTGGAGGCTGCTGCTATTTCTCTAGGCTCCCTCAGGATACACTGTGCTAACCAGTATTACTCATTTTATTCCTCAGGGAACAGTGGTTTGGTAGAATCCTTTTCTAAATCCCCTTTTCAGGAAATTTAAATTATAAATTGGTCATTTACTGTTGTCATACAACATTATGTTGCTGACTTTTCCACTGATTATATTCCTTTTAATACATTTTCTTCCAGGACTTGGCCTCTTTTTTGTTCACCGTCCACAGCCTTATTACAAGGCTGTAATAATTCTTTTGGAGAAAAAAAAAAAGATGTCTCGCGTTTCATTTAACATTCTCTTAAAAGTTTTAGGTAAATCTAAAACAAAAGGAAAAAAGTCTGATTTGTAATACTCAGGCCTGTTGGGTACGTGTCATCTTAAGGGAGCTTAATATTATTTTTCAAGTGAGTCCAGAGTTTTAAGACTTAAAAAAAAATCCATCTTGCTCATTTCAAACGTGTTCTACAGAGACCTCCTAGGTTACCAGGTGATTGTTTTGTGGGGGAAGCGGCAACTTGTCTTCAGACCTTTCGGGGTGTGGGAGTCTGCTTGCTCTGCATACAGAAGTAATTCTACAAGGTGGGACTGCACCACCCGCCCCACGCACCCCTCACTTGCAGAAACCTTTGCCCCTGCCCCGCCCGGCCTCGACCCCTCCAACCCCCACCCAATAAGGACTCTTCGCAGGGCAGTCGCCAGCTCCAGATCCAGCGGCTTGACACCTATTGTCCCCGTTTTCAGATTTATATTTATTGACATGGAAAAATAGTATATAAAATAATGTTTTATATACTATTGTAGATATTCAGTAATATTTATTAGATGAATCCATTTATTAGGTTTAAAAAGTTATAAAACAATGTTTCTATTTTTTGTTTTTTAAAAACATATATATCTCTGTGTTACATTATATATATTATATATGTCTCTGTCTCTCTGTCTGTCTCTGTCTCTCTGGCCCCACCCCTTTCTCTATCTGTCATCTATCTATCTCTACCTTACTATCTGAAAAAATCCTGGAAAGATATTGATAAAACAGTGGAGAGTAGAGTTGGCAGAAGCAGGGTTTTCACTTTCTGCTGATTGGTCTTTGGTACTGCTTAATTTTTAAAATTAACATATCAATTTTATGATTTATTTCAGTTCTGAAAGATCAAAACCATATTGTGTGGAATGTACAAATAAATAGAAATTCATATTATGACTGAAGGGTAAATTCCTACAATCAAGGATAATTTGATATTTTGTTTCAAAATCCTTAAACATTAGCATATCACGTGATGCAGCAATCTCAGTTGAAGGAATTTGCGCTAAGGAAGCAAATAAAATTCCCACTAAAATATCTAATAATAGAAGGTAGTTAAATAAATTATAATATCCATATGAGGGAATAAGTTGCAGTTGAACAAAATGTAATTATGTTTTGGGTAGATTAAGAAAGGATCCCCCACATTTCCTAGAACCATTTGCTCTCTCCCCGTTCAATATGTGGCAGTCATCATCTCAGTGGAAGAGATGAAGATTTTTAAGATTCAAAAGTTGAAGAAGCCAGTGTAGATAGATGAAAATGAGCTCAGACCTGACATTAGCCTTCTCTTCCCTCCCCCTAGTCTTGGGCAGAGAAAGGGGAGGGATATTAAATCTACTGAGAGTCAATTTCTACTCCTAGATGAAAGGGGGCTTGAAAAAATATTAAGTTCATTTATGTAGAAGAGTTTCAAAAGTTACAGTCCTTGCACAGCTGAGTTTATATCTAATATGATTCTAAGATTTTTTTTAAGTATGCATGAAAAAGACTAAAGAATATATATCAAAATACTCACATAGTGAATTTTTCTCAATTTTAGCATTTCTTTTTTAGAATGAATAAGAATTACCTTTGGAATTGAAAAATAAAACAATGCTATTAGAAATGCTTCTAAGCACAACTTCTTCTGCTTCGCCTTTAATAACATACTGTAAATACTCAGTTTCCACTTGGTCTTACCATCAAGATGTTTTACTAATAGTTCTTGCTTTGCCAAGCTTGCCTTTTTTACTTTGTATTAAATCCAGTTTTCTGGGGATTTTTCTCTCAATTATGTTTGTGTTTTTCCATGTTCCCATGGTGAAGGCAGAAGTAGGCACTGGAAGCTGTTGTCATGGATATAGATGACACCATGTTGGCTTAGAAGTATGTGATAACATGGAAGCAACGTAAATGCCCATCAACAGATGAATGGCTAAAGAAGATGTGGTACATTTATACAATGGATTATTAGTCAGCCATAAAAAGGAGCGAAATTGGGTCATTTGTTGAGACATGGATGGATCTAGAGACTGTCATACAGAGTGAAGTTAGTCAGAAATAGAAAAACAAGTATCGTATATTAATGCATATATGTGGAACCTAGAAAAATGGTACAGATGAACCGGTTTGCAGGGCAGAAATAGAGACACAGATGTAGAGGACAAATGTGTGGTCACCAAGGGGGGAAAGCCGTGGGGGGATGGTGATGTGATGAACTGGGAGATTGGGATTGACATGTATTCACTGATGTGTATAAAATGGATAACTAATAAAAACCTGCTGTATAAAAAAATAAATAAGGGCTTCCCTGGTGGCGCAGTGGTTGAGAGTCCGCCTGCCGATGCAGGGGACACGGGTTCGTGCCCCAGTCCGAGAAGATCCCACATGCAGCGGAGCGGCTGGGCCCGTGAGCCATGGCCGCTGAGCCTGCGCGTCCGGAGCCCGTGCTCCGCAACGGGAGAGGCCACAACAGTGAGAGGCCCGCATACCGCAAAAAAAAAAAAAAAAAAAAAAAAAAATTAAATAAATAAATAAATAAATAAAATTCAAAAATTCAAAAAAAAAACTCAAGGAGAGATGGTGAGCATAGAAAGTGATTGACTTTTAGGTAAATCCAAACAAATATTTCCTTATAAAAAGAATACTGTTGGGCTTCCCTGGTGGCGCAGTGGTTGAGAATCCGCCTGCCGATGCAGGAGACACGGGTTCGTGCCCTGGTCCGGGAAGATCCCACGTGCCGTGGAGCGGCTGGGCCTGTGAACCATGGCCACTGAGCCTGCGCGTCCGCAGCCTGTGCTCCGCAGTGGGAGAGGCCACAATAGTGAGAGGCCCGCATACCGCAAAAAAAAAAAAAAAAAAAAAAAAAAAAGAATACTGTTTAGGGACAAGGGTACTACTTCTTCGTAGCTTTTTCAGTTTTATCACTGGAGATAAGAGATCATGGAGTTGTATATATTTTCTGTCAACCACCACCTCCCACACCAGAATGTATGCTCCATGAGAATAGGGTCTCTGTCTGGTTTGTTCACTGCTTGTGTCCAGTGCCCAGAACAGTGCCTGGCACATGGACTCAATAAGCATGGATCGGGCTTCCCTGGTGGCACAGTGGTTGAGAGTCCGCCTGCCGATGGAGGGGACAAGGGTTTGTGCCCCGGTCCGGGAAGATCACACATGCCGCGGAGCAGCTAGGCCCCTGAGCCATGGCCGCTGAGCCTGCGCGTCTGGAGCCTGTGCTCTGCAATGGGAGAGGCCACAACAGTGAGAGGCCTGCGTACCGCAAAAAAATAAAATGAAAAATAAAATAAAATAAGCATGGATCAACTAGATGAATTTAAAAAAAAAGAAGTATGTGATGACAAGATAACAAAAAGTAATTAATCTCTGAGACAAAATAGTCCTGTTTTAAAAAAATTTTTCAATGAAAGAAAATTTGACAGTGGTTTCCCTAGAGTATTTTATGCTTTCATTGTTCTTTTAAAATTATATGGCTATGAAGAGAGATGTCTGGTGGTGTGAAGGTCAAACCTGGACATGACACAAAGCTGATCTTACTTCCGTCACTAATTCACTGTGTTCAAGGTCCTCTGAGCCCATTTCCAAAAGGGTTTAAAACAATGACCTGGGAAAGCCTCACAGTGTTCAGAATAGTGCCCTAGCTCCAGCTTTCAAAATCTTTTTGCATGCAGATTCTTGTGCCTTTCTCTCCACGTTATATATTCTGAAAACAATAAGGTATTTAATTTGCAGATGATGAAATTGCGAAAGAGATAGATTAAAAGTTGACCGAGGTCACTCAGCTGGGTTGGGAGACAACAGAGATCCAAACCCAGGACTTCAGCCCCTGGAACACTAATCACTACAGGAAAAATACACAAGCAACAAACGTTTGTGAAGTGCATCCCGTGAGCAGGCACCACAACAGGACTCACTCATGGTGCTTTAAATTTCCCCACAGCCACAAAGGCCATGGGAGAATTATCATTCCCATTAAACAGATGAGGAGTGGGAGGCACAAAAAGCATTTGTGACTTCCCCATAGGAAAGGGCAGATCTCAGGCATGAACCCAGCACTTCAGGTTCCATGTCAAATGACCCTGAATGGATTTTTGAATAACCTTTTCCCCCGAGGCTTGTGGAATCTTAGTTCCCTGACCAGGGACTGAACCTGGACCCTCAGCAGTGAGAGCACAGAGTCCCTGGACTGCCAGGAAATTCCTGACCAACATTTAAATATTAACATTATGGTTAAAATGAAGGTCAGATTACCTCTGGGGTGGGGGTGAGGATTGACTGGAAATGACCATGAATGAACACTGTGGGAAGAAGGAAATGTTCTCTACCTCGATCTGGGTGATTGTCCAATAGTTGTATACCTATGAAAAAAGTCATTGAGCTGTAAACTTAAGATTTAGGCCTTTTATTGTATGTAAATTATGTCTCAAAATACTGTAAAAAATATTACTCACTGTTCTACTGCAACACCTGTTTTATATAAGTGTCATCAGTGTGTATGTGCAAGGATGTGATGTTTTCTTTTTTACTTATTTTGAAAACATTTTCCCACGTTGTTTCATAATGTCCATATTTGTCATTTTGAAATGATGATGTTGACATGTTTAGAAATATTTTCCTATTCTTTCACTTGATTCTTAAAGCCCCTCTGCAAGATAGGAGAGACCGGCATTATTTTCTCATTTGGTAAACAGAGAAATAAGACTCAGGGAATTTATTTTCAATCTGCTTTCAAAAAATATTAGAAGTGGCAGTTAAGGGACTTGTCCAAAGCGCTGAAGAAGTAGGGGTAGAACTAAGACGAACACTGGGATTGCTACTCATTCCCCTGGACCACAGGTTCCCATAGCTGCTCCCATCTGTGCATCTGATGGGTGTGTACTAGGGCTCAACGCAACTGTCCACACATGCCACCTGGACGTCAAACTGGCCTCTGATTGTTTCAGGCAAGAAGATAAGAAAGAGTATGCAGCACAGTTGTATGCCTAAGTTTCTCCCCCTTTTTAAAATTACGTAAGCTGTACATTTTAATTGTAGAAGAATTGGAAATCCAGATTAGGCAAAAATTCAAATAATCACCAAAACAGCAATACTCAGACATAACCACTGTTAATATTTCGGCCTGCGTCCTTTCAAACTTTGTGTTGGTATATGCATAGCTGTATACTCTTTAGGTTAATATCATATCAGCAACATTTATCCATATTTATAAACATAAATCTGCATCATCTCAATAACTATACAGGTCTCAGGATGTAACCACACAGTTCTCTCCCGTTGCGGAGCACAGGCTCCGGACGCGAAGACCCAGCGGCCATGGCTCACGGGCCCATCCGCGCCGCGGCACGTGGGATCTTCCCGGACCGGGGCACGAACCCGTGTCCCCTGCATCAGCAGGCGGACCCTCAACCACTGCACCACTAGGGAAGCCCAATAATGCTTATTTTGAATAATCTTAAATGTATATTTTTTCTATTTTATTTTTTTTAGGCTACATTTCTAGAACTAGAATTGCTGAGTCAAATTTCTAGGTTTAAAAATATGAATATATTTTAAAATTACTTACACAAGCATATTTTATCAATAAAGGCAATTCATGAAATAGTCATTTTAATTCTACCACCTGAACAAACTTTTCTGATCTTTTTGTTTTTATTTATTTATTCTTAACTTAAAAAAATATATATTTATTTATTTATTTTTGACGGCATTGGGTCTTCGTTGCTGTGCGTGGGCTTTCTCTAGTTGCGGTGAGTGGGGGCTACTCTTCATTGTGGTGTGCGGGCTTCTCATTGTGGTGGCTTCTCTTGTCGCGGAGCATGAGCTCTAGGCGTGCGGGCTTCAGTAGTTGTGGCTCATGGTCTCTAGAGCGCAGGCTCAGTAGTTGTGGTGCATGGGCTTAGTTGCTCTGCGGCATGTGGGATCTTCCCGGACCAGGGCTCAAACCCGTGTCCCCTGCATTGACAGGTGGATTCTTAACCACTGAGCCACCAGGGAAACCCTGTTTTTTAAGCCTTGTCCATAAACATAAATGATTTATATAGTTACAGTTTACTTACTTTTCTGTCTTTTTTTATTATAACTTTACTATAACTTATTAGTACCTACTCTTTCTAATTTTCATTTTTAATGACTGTATACTAGTTTATCAGCTTGAAACACTGTATTTATTTAACAGTCTCTTATTGTTGGACGTTCAGATTGTTTTCAAACTTTCAATTTTATGCTATTTTCATTGCTGTGGATGCAGGCCTAATAACATTTTGGCTAGTTTTTGAAGTCCAGGATTAGCCTAAAAGGCATGTTCTTGTGTTAGTCCAGTGACCAACCACAGCTTCATGATGACATGGGACATACCAGATGACCTTGCAAAGCAGGGCCTTTAACACCTGGAGCTATAGCTGGTCCCAATATCAGCACAATTAGGAGAGGCTAGCAAGGGCCTAGGTTGGGCTCACGTAGTCCTTGCATCTCTTGATTTACCTCTGCCTCAAGAAATGGTCTTAGAACCCACTGCCTCTAAGACCCTCTCTAAAGACTCCCCATCATGTAGAGATAACTATTAATACCACCAACCCCAGCCCTACCCCACCATGCTTGGTTGTACAGATTCTGCTCTGCACAACCCTAGGGGGTGCAATACAATGGGATACTCCCATTCTTACCACAAATCCAATCCCAAACGAAAATATATAGTTATGAACTCAACTGTTAAATTATCTGTGTGGCCCCTACCTTGCAAGGAAATTAAAATCACTTAGAAATTTTTTTAAATGCAGTCATGAGTAGGGGTTTTGTAATAGGTGTTATGTATTTACTAATACAGACGGTCCCCAACTTAACGATGGTTTGACTTATAATTCTTCAACTTTAAGATGATGCAAAAGTGATACGATTCAGTAGAAACCATACTTTGATTTTTTTTAATTGAAGTATCATTGATTTACAATGTTGTGTTAATTACTGCTGTACAGCAAAGTGATTCAGTTATACATATACCTATATATTCTATTTTTTTAAGTTACTGAATTTTTTTAAAATTTATTTATTTAATTTATTTATTTTTGGCTATGTTAGGTCTTCCTTGATGTGTGCAGGCTTTCTCTAGTTGTGGCGAGCAGAGGCTACTCTTCATTGTGGTGCGTGGGCTTCTCATTGCAGTGGCTTCTCGTTGCAGAGCATGGGCTCTAGGCATGCAGGCTTCAGTAGTTGTGGCACATCGGGCTCTAGAGCGCAGGCTCAGTAGTTGTGGCCATGGACTTAGTTGCTCTGCATCATGTGGGATCTTCCTGGACCAGAGCTTGAACCCGTGTCCCTGCAATGGCAGGCAGATTCTTAACCACTGCACCACCAGGGAAGCCCTAAATGCATTTTTGACTTAAGATATGTTCAATTTATGATAGATTTATTAGGACATAACCCCATAAGTTGAAGATCGGTACTTTATATTATATCTTTGGTGTGTCACAGACATCTTTCTGTCAGTTATCTGTGATTTGCCGTGGTGATAGTTTAGTGGGCAAGGAAAGGTGTCTTATTTTTTATATTGTTTCTTTTTATTATGAAAATGATATGTGTCATGCAGAAAACACAGCAAAGAGAATATGGTTGTTAAGTTGTTGCTTGTTCAATATATAACATGCCCTTGTGCTAAATACATTACCTGTATTTTTTCATTTAATCTTCACATCAATCTTATGAAGTAGGCACTGACATTATTAACATTATCCCCATTTCATAGATTAGGAAACTGCAGCATAGAGAGGTAAAGATTAACAGCAGGCCAAAAGTTATATAGTTATTAAGTGGCACAGCTAGAATTTTTAACTCCAGACCTACTAGTTATGTTATCCTGTGAGGAAACACCTCCTGCTCTACCTGCCCTACATAATCTCACTCCCAGTGACAATCACAATTAAAACTTCATGCAGGGCTTCCCTGGTGGTGCAGTGGTTGAGAGTCCGCCTGCCGATGCAGGGGACACGGGTTTGTGCCCCGGTCTGGGAAGATCCCACATGCCGCAGAGCGGCTGGGCCCGTGAGCCATGGCCACTGGGCCTGCGCGTCCGGAGCCTGTGCTCCACAATGGGAGAGGCCACAACAGTGAGAGGCCCGCGTACCACACACACACACAAAAAAACTTCATGCATACCCCTTTTCTTCTTTAATGTGTATTACTTAGTATTACATTACATATTCTATATATATATATATATATAGTGTAATACTCTATAGGTATAGTTCTATATTAGCAGTAGATCCATAACATTTCTCAATTTCAATGTTCTTCATCAAAATTCTTTCAAATGGTTCCATTAAAAGTCCATAATATATCTGTGTCATAATTTACCATTCCTCTGGTGTTGGACATTTTGCTCTTCATGTGCCATTTGAATTTCATTTCTATACCTCATTTAATAGTTTTATAGAAGTAGAAGTTCAATGTACAATTATTGAGTGAGTTGCCAACCCCCTGAAGACAAATGAGGGGAAGTACATAAGTGTTTTCTCTCTCCTTTGTCTCAGCAGACATGCTCAACCTAGCATAATTTCATGGGTATAATGAAAAATTTTTGAAGATTATATGGATGTTAATTATTAATAAAGAATAAACACTATAGGAGCCATCTTAATGAGGTACTTATTCCTCCTTAAAGGATTATTCACTTGCTTGATTTTTTTGTCCTATGTTTATTTATTTTTTCCCATGCTGGTGTTCTGCTAGATTAGCAAAACTAACTTCATCCAGTTTTCTTAGAGTTGTCTCTGTAAAAGACAAGGAAGTCATCTGTATTAGTTGAAGTCATCTGTATTAGTTATCTATTGCTGCATAAGAAATTATTCCAAAACTTAGCCGTGTAAAACAGCAATCATTTATTATCTCATACTAGTTTCTGAGAGTCAAGGATCTGGGAGTGGCTTAGCACAGTGGTTCTGAGAGTATCTCCAGAAGGTTGCAGTAAAGGTGTTGGCTGGAGCTGCATTTATCTCCAGGCTCATCTGTCCAGTCAGAGAATCTGCTTCCAAGCTCACCCACGAGGTTGTTGGCAGCCCTCAATTCCTCACTGGCTGTTGGCTAGAAGCTTCAGCTCCTGGCCAGCAGGACCACTCTGTGGGACTGCTCACCACAGAGCAAATGATCTGAGGGAGGGAAGGGAGAGGGATAATTTGAGAGCACCCAGACAGAAGCTGCAATCTTTTATAACCTAATCTTGGAGGTGGCATACCATCTTTTCTGCTGTATGCTCTTGATCACGCAGACCAAGGCTGGTACAATTTGTGAGAGAACTACCTAAGGGTATGAATGCCAGGAGGCAGAGTCCTTGGGGGCCATCTTGGAGGCTGGCTACCACAGCATCTAACCAACGCTTCCTATCTCTGCAACCTGCCTATGCCTCATGAAGACAGTAGAAACAGGGGAATATAATTTCACTTTTAAACAATGAGCTTCCTACTCAGTCACCCTGGGAATTGTAAGCTTACCCATGGTTCACCAAGCCCTATCTGGTTTGTAGAGGCATATGTTGCTGGGAGTGGAAATTTCCTTGCTCTCTTGGTGGTATTTAATTGGCATTTTGTGCTTATCTGACACCCAGACGTTGTATACAATGTATTGTTGGTATTCGTTATTTTATCGTAGGTCTCTATTTCCCTACTGAAGAAACTAGCTTTATATAACATTTTACCAGCTCTTTACTTATAAGATTACAGGTTTTTGGGTTTTTTTAACATTAAATGCTTTTTTTCCCAGAAGTTTTCCACCTTTATTTTAATAATTATGACATCTTTTCATAGAGTCTTTGTTTTACTGTGAGCTCAAATTCACATTTTCCAGCATGTTTTAGAAAAGAAACACACCATTGTGGACATTGTGGGCATGCAGCTATATAATTTACTCTTAAAGTTTCCTATACCTAAATAAAAGCTTCTATTAGTTAACCTACAATTTAACTTAACAAACTGTGGATGAGGACTTCCTTGGTGGCACAGTGGTTAAGAATCCACCTGCCAATGCAGGGGACACGGGTTCAAGCCCTGGTCCGGGAAGATCCCACATGCCGCGGAGCAGCTAAACCTGTGCACCACAACTACTGAGCCTGCGCTCTAGAGCCTGCAAGCCACAGCTACTGAGCCCACATGCCCCAACTACTGAAGCCTGCGCAACGCAACAAAGAGTAGCTCCTGCTCACCACAAGTAGAGAAAGCCCACACACAGCAACAAAGACCCAACACAGCCATAAATAAATAAGTAAATAAATGTTTTTTAAAATCTGTGGATGAACGGTATTTACAACTAATATTCTACAAAAAGGGATGAGAGATCATGGAAAAAATACTAATACTTTTGCTTTCTCCTTGTGTCATAGGGTAATAGGCATTCTGTTTCTCAATAAAGGATCTAAATGCCCAATAAAGGATGTTAACTGTGATGGTAGTGGTGTAATCTTAGGTAACTGCTCTTTACAGTTAAAAAGGAATTATAGATAGAAATCCACATTTTATTTGTTTTATGGCTTAGTTTTCTTTTGCTTACTAGGTTTTTGCACAATTCAAGTATTTCTGCACACTGTGCAAGGAAGTACACCCACTGTTGCAGGACTGAGGGGATTCCTTTCTGGACCGTTAAGCAAACTGGAGAAATGACAACTTCTGACTTCTTTTCAAACAGTAAGCTGTCCGCATTCCGGAGTTCTGTCTCACAGCAGGAGTGTGCTGCTTTCTGCACTGGGGTGCCGAGTAAGATAGTCCACTCAGAAACAGCCGCACTCATCACTGACTTCTGGCGTTTCTGTCACTCTCCCATTCCTACTTTGTGCAATAACATTAACAACTTCACCGCCCCTCTGCTCCACCAAATCCTCCAGCTGGGGGTGCCTGCTTTGGTCTTTTGCTTTGGTCTCCTTCGCCCTGCACATCCAGTCTCAGCAGACCCCAGCACCCTAACCCACCGAGTCTAACTTGGATCTTCATTCCGTCTTCCCAAAGCCTCCACTGAAATGCAACTGCCTGCAATAGTGTTCTCACCATATAGTGTTCCTCTGACTCCAAACTCAGTCTGGCCCCTCATTATGGCACAGCTGACATGGTTCATGCCTGTCTTCCTGCCACCACAGCGCTCATGTCCTCACTTACTTACTATGATGGGGACACAGCTTGGTGCTGTGTTTCTTGTATGTCCTCTCCCGTAAACTAAACCAGTCTCTTCAAAGCAAGAAGCATTAGGGAATAATGGTGGCCAGGGACTGTGGCAGACACTTTATACACCAGTGATCATCAACCAGGGGTTGTTTGCCCCCACCCCAGGGGAGAATTGACAACATCTGGAGACATTTTTGGCTGTCATAGCAGGAAGGGGTGTTACTGGCATCTAGTGGGTAGAGGCAAGGGATGTTATTTAACATCCTACGATGCACGGAACAGCACCCACAAGAAGAATTATCCAGCCCCAAATGTCAGTAGTGACAAGGTTGAGAAACGATGCTATACACTGTCTCGTTTAGTCCTCACAGAAGCCCCACAAGGATATTATCCTCTTCTTCCAGATAAGGAGGTTTTCCGTTCTGCAGTTTCCTTTTCCAAGAAACTGAGGCTGAGAAGTTTTTGCCCTAGTTTCACCCTGTGGTGGTAGGAGAATTTGCATTCACGTCTTAGAAAAGCTATGGTCTTTTTTCTACTACCTCCTGTCTGGAGCAGGGCTCTCCTGACTGCCAGTCAGGAACAGCTGGGCAGGACTGGGCATGATCTATGGTAGCGTTGTTCAAACTGCAGGTTCCCATCTATTAGTGGGTTGTACATGAAATTAGTGGCGGTCTGGGACCAGCAAAATAATAATAAAAATTAGAAAACGTAGTATTGTTTTGTGAAACTTTAATTTCAGGTATTTGTGTGGGTGGGTATATATACTTATGCTCACGTGAAATTTATATCTTACTAAGATTTACTATCAAAATGTTTGAGAAACCTGCTCCATATAGTTGCTGAGTTGTGGGTGTAACCCATCAAGGAATCCTCAGCTGTGATCCCTGAGGATCATGAAGCCAACTTGATCTAATCCGTGGAGGATAGGAAGGGAAAGGGAAAGTTGGGTTAATTACATACTGGAGACACTATCTCTCCAGTAATCATACGTTCATCAAATATTTACTAAGCACCTGCTCTACCTGGGCTTATTCTAGGTGGTAAAGGTATAGTGGAGAACAAGACAGTCATGCTCTAATAGAGCTTACCTTCTCATTGGGGAAGGCAGGCAACAGTCAGGTAGACAAAAAGTAGAAATGACCCACCTAGTACAGACTGCAATCACTTTCAGAGCTGCTATCTTCCTGGGAACTCCCCCGCCACCTCTCCAGTCAGCCATTCCATTCACAGGCTCTACCCTGGTTTCTAGTGATTCCAGTTCCTATCTCCCTTCAGAATCAATGCAGTGATCAGCCTCAGCACACACAGAATTTAGAGACAGGAAAATTAAAAGAAAAGAGCTGAAAATGAGTGAGAGATCAGATAGTGTAATTCCCAAACCTTATTATTTACTATAGCTTTTAAAATACTGTTAGGATGCTCCAGAATTGCCATCAGGAGATGACAATAAATTGTAGAGCTTTTAGCCCTCTAGTTAAAAATATTATAAATTCAAGCAGTTTGTCCTCCCTCCCAATTTGTTTTTTGAAGTGTGGATTTCTTTACAGTTTTTCGGGCATCTATTTCATGCTTATAGATAATGAACAATGGATTCTGTACATAGGAGCAAATGAGCTATGAATTATTGATATGGAGTCAATAAATAATCAGACTAGTGCTTCCTTTGTTGCTGTGATACAGTAACACTGTGTGATATAGATGTACTGTTACAATATGTTAGACATATTTGGAATTTTACAAGATGTTGTGTACATACATGAACTGCATCTGTCTAGGGCTGGAAGTGTCTGGTTTGTGAAGTGAGTTGAATTGTTTTGGTCAAAGGCTGGTAAGGACATTATGAAGAATAAACCTGTAAGTTTAAATGGAAATGGTCTTTAAGCTCTGGGAGCCTGTGGATGTGTGTGGTGCTTGAACTGGTTGAGATTTTATTCACATCTTTGTCAAATGGTTAATAAGAACCAGTTGTGTGTGTGCTAGACAGAGGATCAAACAGTGACCAGGACACAGTCCCTGTCGCCTAGGAGCTTGTCATAGGAAAACAGGGAAATGAACTAGAAATTACAATACCGTGAGAGGTAAGAGGTGTGATGGGGTAGAGACAGGAAGCTCATGGCAGGAAGTCTAACTCATAAATTTCTTTTGAGGGGAAAAATGTAAATTAGTAGGTAGAGGGTAACTGAAGGCAGAAAGAATTTGGTAAGAAATGGAGGAGGTAAGTAAAAGAAGGGAGAGATCACAGAATGGCAGGGCATGTCTAAGTCTACTTGAGCATTCGAAGGGGCACTTTGAGTCCTCTAGCCTACCAGTAATTCCAACTTCGTGTTTGGGTATCGTTTTTATGACACTGTTAAAGTGCACACATATTTAAAGGATGAGGAAGGAGGGCCAAAGTATTTCCTTAGTTTGCCTAAATACTGTGGAAAAACACTATTTTTGGAGGAGGGGAGTGGGAAATATATAACTCTTTTTAACATAGTAATTAAATTCCACCACAGAAGACAGTGCAAGATTATTTCCCTCTTTTCCATTTAACAAATACAATTGAATAAAAATACTTTCTTTTGCAAGGAGACTTCCTTTCTTCCTTCTACGGATTTCATGGAAGACCCCTGCGTCCACTCTGATGTAGCTGCAGCATCCACAGCTCCAGCTCCAGCTGTGTCCATATCCTCCCACACAAACCACCTTTCCCCTTTATGGAGAGGGCTGCGTCTCATTTAACATGCCTGCAAATATTTCTTAGATATGGTTCTGAAAGATAGGAAACAGGATCTGTGGGTTTGCAAAATGCTGCAGAAAAGAACTAAAACAGTAGTCTTGAACCAACTTTTGGTTGTAGAATTAATTATTTGAGAATATGTTCCAATTATGGGCCACTTCCCCAGACACACACACATGTGCACGCATTCCCCCCACCACAGTTTTGCATTAAATTCATGGGGTCTCTGGCATCAGGTTAAAAAGGCCCAGCTTAAAGCACAGGTGTGGATAGTCCCCAGTGGAGGAGACCCGGGGCAGCTGTGGAAGAACCAGTGAAGGCAAGGGGAATCTTGGGAAGTGAGGAGGAGGGACTCAAATAGAAATCTCACGATTTTCCAGACATTGGCCCTGGAAGGTAATAGTGTATGCTGATTAAAAAAAAGCTATGCCACGCTGTTAATGTAGGGTAAAGATTCTTAACCATTCTTTTAGAGAGAAGGTTTATCCACGCACTTAATGCTGTAGAACAGGCATTGGCAAACTACAGCCTTCAGGCCAAATCCTCCCGTTTTTCTGTAACCCAAAAGCAAAGAACAGGTTTTACATCTTTAAATGGTTGGGAAAATATCAAGAAAAGAATATTTTATGACTTGTAAAAAGTACATGAAATTCAAATTTCAGTGTCAATAAAGCATTTTATTGGAACACAGCCACCCTCGTTCATCTATCACTGCTTTCCTGCCACAGTGGCAGTGTTGGTAGTTACCACAGAAATTATATGGCCCACAAAAGCCTGAACTATGTACTGTGTGGTCCTTGATAGGCAAAGTTTGCCATCCTCTGCTTTAAATAAAGCTAGTAGGCATCGGAAGGCCTAAGCGATGATGTGAATTATTTGGGTCTAATATCAATGAAATAATTATTCTCATAAAAACAGATCATTGCATTTCTTATACACCAGTTGGACTAGAGAGATATTTTACAAAGATCTTTCTCATGTACTCACATTCATATTAATCCTAGGGAACATATCACTAAAGCTAAGACAATTTAAAATATGCAATAAATCTACATATGAACTATTAATCTAGGGTGATTCCTTATTTAAAATATAGGGGAAAATCCAAGGGATATAAAATCAAGGTATAATTTTAGAGTTAACTCACTTCACCTTCTACCCCCTTACTGGAATTGTCTGTTCACTGATTGGTATGGATAGCCATTCTGCCAGACTTCAGTGCAGTCATATTTATTTTAGCATCTCTAGCATCTTTCTATGCTACAAATACAAGTACTATGACAATCACAACTTAAAAAAAATTCTTCTAAAATTTAGTTGACCACTTTAGTACAAGAATCCTTTCAATGAGCATGGAATGTGACGCCTCTCAGGAAAATTTCAATCAAGGTCTAAGGACTCTTATATGATTTGCAAACTTCTAGAGCCTTTATCCTAAAGAGATTTATTTCTTGTGTTTGAGAATTAAACTCCTGGCTTATTGCTGCATAGGAACAAATTGGTAATAATAGTTACCTTGACACATTAGGAGAAATTATTCCAAAAATTCACCAGCTTTTTTTACTACTTTATTGTAGGGTTTTTCTTTGGGTTACTTTAGAAATTGCTTTGCATGTTGATTTTGGAATTTGGTTGGGGGAGGGGGTCAAGGCGAAATCAGTAAAAATCAATCAGTAAACAAACAGTAAAAAATGGGTTATTTTTTAACTTTCTGTTGAAAACCTGCCAAAGTTCAAGAATTGTCAAGCCTACCTCAGCCTTTTCTTTAAAAAAACAAACTATTGAGGTATAATTTATATACCATAAGGTTTACCTGCTTAAATTGTACAATTCAATGGCTTTGAATATATTCAACTGGAGGCATGACTCTTAAAAGTGGCATATTCTTTCTTTTGGCTGGCTGAACATGGTGTCACAATTGCATGTCTTTTATTCAATGCTTTATTTTCAGGCCAACCTGATTGGGTATTTTCATCAGTGTTCATCTTAAAATGTAAATGCCAGCAGGAAGAGAAGTATGTCTGTCTAGAATAGACCTGGGTCCAACACCTAGGACAGTACCAAGCAAGAACAGAGCAAATGGACAACACTTATTTCATAATAATTATACCATTTTTAACTGGAACCTGTTTGTTGGAAGGGATGATAGTGATTTCTGTGGTGTGCTCCAAGGACAAAGAACAAGATAAAGGGCCAGAACAAAGAGTTACAGGACTCCTATTGCTCTGTCACAATGAGACCACTGCAATGTCCCAGAGCCCTTGCAAGCAGCATACCTTGCTCCTTTCCCATCCCATATAAAGAAAGGTATTCATCCCATTGGAAACATGCAGACCCTACCCAATCGGCAGGTGACTCACAAGTCCCTTTGTTCCCTGGCTATAAAAACAGACAAGCAACCCATGCTCATCGACTTTGCCTGGCTACCAGGAAGGTGACCCGCGGTTCTTGCAGCGACCATTCTCTTTAATAAACTCTATCTTCCTTACATTCTGCCTTGTGTCTGGAAATTCTTTTCCAACCTGTGCTCAGACCATGACAGTTTCCACCATAGATTTAATTCATCCATGAAAATGAACATGTACTCATAATCTCTAAGTTCTTCTCACTTCTCCTCCTTCCTCTTACTTCTTTCAAGTCAAAATAGAAAATAGGACGATTTGAGTCCACTTTTCTTGGAATATATATATGCTGAATGGGGAATGCATATTTGCTACTGAAGACAAATACGCTTCAGTTAGACAAATGAGAAGTAATAGAAGGAGAAATTATCAACAGTTTAAAAACACTGATAAGCACAAGGGAGGCCATTACAAATTACGTGGGGGTAAATTAAAGTAGGCTTCATGGTTCTGGAAAAAAAAAGAGTGAACATTCCCAGATGTATTTTATTAATTCAGGCACTTGACTCACCCAAACTACAGCACTTTAAATTTTAAAATATATAATTTTGCCCTTTCCAGCCTTAATATGAGGTTCATATACTGAGCTTGCTCTATTTTAGGGATTTACTTTTTTTTTGCCTTTTAAAAATTTATTTATTTTTGGCTGCGTTGGGTGTTCGTTGCTACGCGCGGCTTTCTCTAGTTGCGGTGAACGGGGGCTACTCTTCGTTGCGGTGCGCGGGCTTCTCATTGCGGTGGCTTCTCCTGTTGAGGAGCACGGGCTCTAGACATGCAGGCTCAGTAGTTGTGGCGCATGGGCTTCAGCAGTTGTGGCTCATGGGCTCTAGAGCGTGGGCTCAGAAGTTGTGGTGCACGGGCTTAGTTGCTCCGTGGTGTGTGGGATCTTCCCAAAGCAGGGCTCGAACCTGTGTCTCCTGCATTGGCAGATGGATTCTTAACCACTGCCTTTTTTAAATTAAATTAATTTTTTTTACTGAAGTATAGTTAATTCACAATGTTGTGCTAATTTTTGCTGTACAGCAAAGTGACTCAGTTATACACATATAATACATTTTTTTAATATTCTTTTCCATTATTCCAGGAGATTGGGTATAGTTCCCTATGCTATACAGTAGGACCTTGTGGTTTATCCATTCTAAATGTAACAGTTTGCATCTCCTAACCCAAACTCCCAGTCCATCCCTCTCCCTCCCCTGCCTCCCACTTGGCAACCACAAGTCTGTTCTTTATGTCTGTGAGTCTGTTTCTGTTTCATAGATAGGTTTATTTGTGCCATATTTTAGATTCCATATATAAGTGATATCGTATGGTATTTGTCTTTCTGACTTACTTCACTTAGTTGCATCCATGCTGCTGCAAATGACATTATTTCATTATTTTTTATGGCTGAGTAGTATTCCATCATATATATGTACTGCATCTTCTTTATCCATTCATCCGTCAATGGACATTTAGGTTGCTTCCATGTCTTGGCTATTGTGAATAGTGCTGCTATGAACATAGGGGTGCATGTATCTTTTTGAATTATAATTTTGTCTGGGTATATGCCAGATTGCTGGATCATATGGTAGTTCTATTTTCAGTTTTTTGAGGAACCTCCATACTGTTTTCCATACTGGCTGCACCAACTTACATTCCCACCAACAGTGTAGGAGGGTTTTCTTTTCTCCACACCTGGTTTAGGGGTTTACTCTTTTGGCAGATCCATTTAGAGTTTTTGAATGGTAAACACTATATTACAAGCCCAAATTTAAATTCAGGGCCCTCTCTCTCTCCATCACTCCCTTCCTCAAATTGATGCCAGGCCCTCTTGTAGGTACTAGGAAAACTACAGTGAAAAAAAAAAACAAGTACTTGCTCCCATAGCACTTACATTCTAGAAGGGAGAAAGTAAAAGTTCAGAGTCCTCCTCTGCCCTCAGTTGCATAACACCCACCTGTAGAGAGATCAATATTCTATTTATCTATGATAATATGAGAGAAGTGTAATTTAAGAATCCTGTCCTATTAGGTGTAATGTTCTGGTGCTAGAAGGTTGCTGAGAGTGGCTTTCTCTGGAGAACGACTGAGATTTCAGAGTAAAACTGAGTTTTTCATTGTGTTGCCACTCTGTATAGCAAACTGCAAGAAAGCTACAGCATTCGCTCTGCAAAATTTACAAACACTTATCCCTTTCAGCACATCAGAGATAAGATTCTAGTACTCCGAAAGTTTTCCTGGTGCAGAGGAATCAGATATCCATGAAAGATAAATAAAGAGACCATAGGAGTGAGAAGGTATAATAGGAGCCTCATTGTGACACTATTTGCTAGAAAGATGAATTCACTTTAAAGTAAGTCCACCTTGGGATCTATCCAAAGGTATTCAGTTTCTGAAATACCGAAAAAGCCTTGTTAAGTGCTAGCCTGGATCCTGAATGTAATATGAATCTTCTTTGGCTTACTAATCTCATTCTCAAATTTCTCCATGCCCATTCTCACCTAGATTTTTCCCCTGGATATCTGCCCCTAGTTTCTCTTCCCACTTGATTCTCTCCTACTGCTCAAAAGAATGGCTAAGAGCTTTGAGATACCAAAAGTGACCTTGGAGCTCTAAAAATATAAGCTTAACTTATACAACAACCACTTCAGGACATTGTTTTAGGGTGCTATCAGTATCCAATAAAGGCATCAGGGGAAGAGGTAGGTAGGAGTTGGTGGATACCAATGAGCTTGATCTGTATAGTCACACTGAAATATCACGATAATGAAAAAGGTTGCTATGCAAGGTCACTTAATATTAGTTTCAGTGTCATTATTTTCTCCTTTAAGAAGGTAAAATGCAGGACTTCTGAATAAAGATAAAAGATTGAATGTATGGTTTTATTTTTTAAAAGTGAGGAATGACATCACCAAGATGGCAGAATAGATCATTCCTGACTTTGGTCCCCTTCACGAAAAGAACGACTAACAACTATTCAAGAACAAGATATCACTGAGAGAATCCTAGATCATAAGAGTGAGGCCCCTGCACCAGAGGGCCTTGCTGAGAGGTCTCCCTTGAACCTCTAGTTCCTGCAGTGGAAAAAAAGAACCCAGGGAGCTAGTGGAGGGAGCTAACACCTCTAGCCTTGGGTTGCTTTGTGGGACCCCCAACTCTGATTCACTCCACGAGGGGTGCTCAACAACTGTGAGGCTCAACCACTGGGAATCTGTGATGGAGAAGAGGGAAGGGCTTGCAATAACCAGTGCACAGATCTTGGCAGACCAAGTTCAAACCTGTAGTGCCCAAGTAGTAATCCCAACCAGCAGCTTTGCTCATATGCAGAACCAAGTCTAGGGTGCACTCTGACCAGGGAACTCAGCAGGGTGCAGCTCTGCCTGATTTGGACCCTCACATGAGGAGTTTTGCTGGCCATAGAACCTGGTTTGCCCATGCCCAGGCAAAGAGCCTCATGCACTGTGAAGAGAGTCTTCCAGCTGCATCTGACCAGAGGGGCTGGTGACAATTCCCAGTGCTGTTGGAGCTGAGAGGTGGGGGAGCACAGTCAGTTGCCTCCAGAGCAAAAGCCAGTACAGGGAGGGTTCCCATGCTATGAGTAGGCAGGGAGATTAATCCATAGCCAAGGCTAAGGGTAGCTCCTGGCCCCTTCCAACCAGAGAGCTGGTTTGGGAAATTGAGAATAGCTTGGAGCAACCCCTCCCCTTCACACCCAGGAAAGGAAGCTGAGACATAGTCCCACTCGCTGTGGAGAGTGTCTTCTGGCCCCCTGAACAGAAGGGCTGTGTGGCCCAACAGTGCTTAAGCCCAGAGAAGGGCAGGCAGAACAGATAGTTTGCAAAGTAAAGCCAGTGGCCTTGTTCCACCAGGGAACTTGGGATTTGGGTTGGCTTAAGTTAAGACGACAGACAAAACTCTTCCTCAGCTTTAGAGCTACTTCTCCTGTTGCACTGGGCAGGGAATCTAATTCACAGCCCCACTCATTGCTGAATACAGCCTTCAGCCTGTTTGACCAGGGAACCTAACACAGTTAGCTGCATAGGCCATTCAGCGGCCCTGTGTACTGTGGCACTTGAACAGAAAGCACAGCCTATGGCTTGCCTTGTCTGCAGAACAAAACCAGTGGCCTCACCCAACCAGGGAATTCAGTGCACACTTTGGCCTGATTGAGGTCCCCAAACAATGAGCTGGACCCTATCCTGTTGCCCTGCAAGGGCAAGGAAGCTAATTCATAGCCTATCTACTACTGAATATAGTGCCCAGTCCCAACCATGTAGTAAGCCTGACCAGAGAATCCAGGCAGCCACAGAGCTCATACTGCAGCATCTCTTGGGTATGGAACCAAGCCAGCAGTCCTATTCAACTGTTCTCACCAGAGACACCCCACCCCCATCCTCAGAGCTTGAACAGTTGCCTTGCCCCAAAACAGACCATAATAGCAGGTCCCACCTGCTGAAGAACATTACCAGCAGGCGTACCCAGAAACCCATACTGAGCTGACTGGTGTAGAACAGTCTCTGCCAGAGCAAACTGGTAAAGTCTAAAAGAGGAGGCTGATCATGAAAAATTAGGTAAATAGGACACCTCCAAAGAAATCTAATGAAACTCCAATAACTGACCCTGAAGAAATGATGATCTATGAACTGTAGGACAAATAATTCAGAATAATCCTTTTTTTGTGTGTGATATGCGGGCCTCTCACTGTTGTGGCCTCTCCTGTTGCGCAGCACAGGCTCCAGATGTGCAGGCTCAGCGGCCATGGCTCATGGGCCCAGCCGCTCTGCAGCATGTGGGATCTTCCCGGACCGGGGCACGAACCTGTGTCCCCTGCATCGGCAGGCAGATTCTCAACCACTGCGCCACCAGGGAAGCCCCAGAATAATCCTCTTAAGAATGTTTAGTGGGGGCTTCCCTGGTGGCGCAGTAGTTAAGAATCCACCTGCCGATGCAGGAGACACGGGTTTGAGCCCTTGTCCAGGAAGATCCCATATGCCATGGGGCAACGAAGCCCAGGCGCCACAGCTACTGAGCCTGTGCTCTAGAGCTCGTGGACCACAACTATTGAGCCTGTGTGCCACAACTACTGAAGCTTGCATGCCTAGGGCCCGTGCTCCTCAACAAGAGAAGCCATTGCAATGAGAATCCTGGGCACCACAACAAAGAGTAGCCCCTGCTCGCAGCAACTAGAGAAAGCCCACGCACAGCAACAAAGACCCAACACAGCCAAAAATAAATAAATGAAATAAATAAATTTTTAAAATAATAAAAATAAAAAACTTTAAAAAAAGAAAGTTTAGTGAACGACAAGAAAATACAGACAAGAAAATTAGGAAAACAAGGCATGAACAAAACAAGAAGGTAAACCAAGAAATAGTAACCATAAAACAAACAAAAACAGAAAACAAAAATACAGAAGTCCTAGAGTTAAAAAATACAATTACTAAACTGAAGAATTCAATAGAGAGTTTCAAAAGCAGACTCAATCAGGCAGAAGAAAGAATCAGTGACCTTGAGGATAGGACATTAGAAATCACCCAGTCAGAGGAGCAGAAAGAAAAAAGAATGAAAAAGAGTGAAGAAAGGGCTGTGGGGATTATGGAACACAATAAGGAGAAACAATATTCATATTATAGGAATTCCAGAAGGAGAAGAGAAAGAGAAGGGGACAGAAAGTGTATTTGAAGCAATAATGGCTGAAAACTTCCCCAACCTAGGGAGAAATGGACATTCAGATCCATGAGGCCCAAAGAACCACAAGCAGGTTGAACCTGTGTAGGGCTACACCAAGACACATTGTAATTATCAATAAATTGCCCAAAGTCAGAGATAAAGAAGATGTCCTTCAGATACCCAATATAAAAGACATGTAAATTGTAACAGCAATAACCTAAAATGTGAGGGGAAGGAGAATTAAGAGTGCAAAGCTTATGAATTCTAGTGAAAAGTATTTATCAGTTTAAAATAGGATGCTATCAGTTTAAGATGTTTTATGTAAGCCTCATGGTAACCACAGGGAAAATCCTGTAGTAATTATCCAAAAGAGCACAATAAACAAGTCAAAGCATACTTATACCAAAAGAAATCAAAACGCACAAGACAACTGGATAAGAAACAAAGAACAGTGGATCTACAAAATGATGATAAATCAGTTAATAAAATGGCAATACAGGTTGTCCCTCAGTATCATGGGGGATTGGTACCAGGACCTACTGCAGATATGAAAATCTGCAGATGCTTAAGTCCCTTTTAAAAGTTGGCATAGTATTTGCATATAACATACACACATACTCCTGTATACTTTAAATCAGCTCTAGATTACTTAACACAATGTAAATGCTATGTCAGTAGTTGCACTCCACTGTCAAGTTTTGCTTTTTGAAACTTTATGGAAAACTTTTTTCAAAATAATTTTGATCCACATTGGTTGAATCTGTGGTTGTGGAACCTGTGGATATAGAAGGCTGACTGTAGTAAGTCCTTACATATCAATAATTACTTTAAACATAAATGGATTAACTTCTCCAATTAAAAGACAGAGAATGGCTGATGTATATTAAAAACAAGATCCATCAATATGCCACCTATAAGAGACTTACTTTAGCCTTAAAGACACATGTAGTCTGGCAGTGAAGGGATGCAAAAAGACATTTCAAGCAAATGGTAACAAAAAAACAGACAAACAGAAAAACACAGTTAGCTATACTTATATCAGAAAAAATAGACTTTAAACTAAAAATAGTAAAAAAGAAACAAAGAAGGTCATTATATAATGATAAAGGTGTCAATCCATCAGGAAGATATAACAATAGTAAATATTTATGTGCCCAACATTGGAACACATAAATATACGTAAAAACTAACAGAGCTAACAGGAGAAATAAACAGTAATACAATAACAATTGGGGACTTTAATCCCCACTCTCAACGATGGATAGCTCATTCAGAGTATCAGTAAGGAAACAGGATTCAAATAACATTATAGACCAAATGGACCTAACAGACATATACAGAATGTTTTATTTATTTATTTATTCACTTCACTGGTGAATTTTACCAACCATTCAAAGAAGAATTAACACCAATCTTTCTCAAACTCTTCCAAAAAATCTAAGGGGAGGGAGCACTCCCAAACTCATTTTATGAGAACAGCATTATCCTGATAACCAAAATCAGAAAAGAACACTATAACACTATTAGAAAACTAGAGGCCAATATGCCTGATGAATATTGATACAAAAATTCTCAATAAAATACTAGCAAACTGACTTCAGCAGTATATTAAAAGGATCATTTACCATGATCAAGTGGGATTTATCCCTGGGATGCAAAGATGCTTCAACATATGCAAATTAATTAATGTGATCAATCACAGTAATGGAGTGAAAGAAAACAATGATATGATCACCTCAACTGATGCAGAAAAAACATCTGACAAAAATCCAACACTCATTCATGATAAAAATTCTTAACAAATTAGGCATAGAAGGAACATATCTCAACATAATAAAGGTCATATATGACAAGCCTACAGCTAACATCATACTCAATGGTGCAAGGTGGAAAGAGTTTCCTCTAAGATCAGGAACAACACAAGGGTGCTCACTCTCACCACTCCTATTCAACATAGTACTGGAAGTCCTAGTTAGAGCAATCAGGCAAGAAAAAGGAAATGAAATGTATCAGAATTAGAGAGGAAGAAGTAAAATTGTCTCTATTTTATTTATTTATTTTTGGCTGCACTGGGTCTTTGTTGCTGTGCGTGGGCTTTCTCTAGTTGCGGTGAGCGGGGGCTACTCTTCGTTGTGGTGCATGGGCTTCTTATTGCGGTGGCTTCTCTTATTGCGGAGCACTGGCTCTAGGTGCGCAGGCTTCAGTAGTTGTGGCACGTGGGCTCAGAAGTTGTGGCTCACAGGCTCTAGAGTGCAGGCTCAGTAGTTGTGGCGCACAGGCTTATTAGTTGCTCTGCGGCATGTGGGATCTTCCTGGCCCAGGGCTCGAACCCATGTCCCCTGCATTGGCAGGCAGATTCTTAACCACTGCGCCACCAAGGAAGCCCAAAATTGTCTCTATTTGCAGATGACATGATTTCATGTATAGAAAATCTTAAAGACTCGACCAAAAAACTTTAATCAATGAATTCAGTAAAGTTGCAGGATATAAAATTAACGTACAAAAATCAGTAGTATTTCTATACACTAACAATGAATTTTCTGAAAAAGAAAGAAATTGATTCCATTTACAATAGCACCAAAAACAATAAAATACCAGGAATAAATTTAACTAAGGAAGTGAAAGATCTCTACCCTGAAAACTACAGGACACTGATGAAAGAAATGGAAGAAGACACAAAGAAATGGAAAGGTATCCTGTGTTCATGAATGAGAGGGATTAATATTTTTTAAAATTTATTGAAGTATAATTTATATGAAGTATAGTTGATTTACAATGTTGCATTAATTTCTGTTGTACAGCAAAGTGATTCAGTTATACATATATATGTTCTTTCTCATATTCTTTTCCATTATGGTTTATCACAGGATATTGAATATAGTTCACTGGGCTATACAGTAGGACCTTGTTGTTTATCCATTTTATATATAATAGTGTGCATCTGCTGATCCCAAACTCCCAGTCCATCCTGTAATACCTGAAACCATAAAACTCCTAGAAGAAGACATAGGAGTAAAGCTCTTTGACATGTGTTTGTAGTGATTTTTTGGATATAACATCTAAAGCACAAGCAACAAAATAAAAAACAAGTGAGATTACCTAAAACTAAAACCTTTCTGCACAGCAAAAGAAACCATCAACAAAGTGAAAAGACAACCTATGGAATGAATAAAAATATTTGCAAACTATATATCTGATAAGGAGTTAATATCCAAAATATATAAAGAACTCATAGAACTCAATAGCAAAACCCCACAAATAACCCAATTAAAAACTGGGCAAAGGACCTGAACAGACACTTCTCCAAAGAAGATATATGAAAGACCAACAGGTACATGAAAAGATGTTTAACATCACTAGTCATTAGGGAAATGCAAATTAAAACCACAATGACCTATCACCTCACACCTGTTAGAATGGCTATCATCAAAAAGACAAGAGATAACAAAAATACTGTTGCAGATGTGGAGAAAAGAGAACCCATGTGTACTGCTGGTGGGATTGTAAATAGGTGCAGCCACTATGGAAAACAATATGAAGGATCCTCAAAAAATTAAAAATAGAACTACAATATGGTCCAGCAATTCCACTTCTGGGAATATATCCAAAGGAAACAAAAACACTACACTAACTCAAAAAGTAATCTGGGGGACTTCCCTGGTGGCACAGTGGTTAAGAATCCACCTGCCAATGCAGGGGACATGGGTTTGAGCCCTGGTCTGGGAAGATCCTACATGCTGTGGAGCAACTAAGCCCGTGTGCCAGAACTACTGAAGCCCTTGCACCTAGAGCCCATGCTCCGCAACAAGAGAAGCCACCACAATGAGAAGCCCGCGCACCACAATGAAGAGTAGCCCCCGCTCACTGCAACTAGAGAAAGCCGGCACCCAGCAACGAAGACCCAATGCAGCCAAAAAAATAAATAAATAAAATAAAATAAAATTTTTTAAAAAGTAATCTGCATCCCCATAGCAGCATTATTTATAATAGCCAAGATATGGAAAAAATTTGTGTCCATTGATGGATGAATGGATAAAGAAGTTGTGATATATATGTGATATCTGTATCTATATCTATCTACAGCACACACACACACACAGGAATATTATTTAGCCATAAAAAATGCAGAAGTCCTACCATTTGCAACAATATGGATAGACCTTGAAGGCATTATCCTAAGTGAAATGTCAGATAAAGACAAATACTGTATGATCTTATGTAAATGTGGAATCTTAAAACACAAAAACAAAAAACTCATAGAAAAAGAAATCAGACTTGTGGTTTCCAGAAGTGGAGGGTGGGTGAGGGGGAATTGGAGGAAGGGGGTCAAAAGGTACAAACTTCCAATTATAAGTAAGTACTAGGGGTGTAATGTATGACATGATGACTATAGCTAACACTGCTGTAGGATATATAGGTTAGTTACTAAGAGAATAAATCTTAAAAAATTCTCATCACAAAGAAAAAATTTTTTTCTTCTTTCTTTTCTTTTTATTGTGTCTGTATGAGAAGATGGATTTTAGCTGAACCTATTGTAATCATTTCACAATATATGTAAATCAAACCATCATGCTGTATGCCTTAAACAAGTAATGTATGTTAAGTACTTCTCAATAGAGCTGAAAAAAAATGAAAATTCTCTATGCACTCATAGAGCTACAAGAGCAGTTTTAAATATCAATGTTCTTGTCCTACTCTCTCAGGTCAATTTTTCCCCCAATACTTTAAGTAAAAGGGCAGATTTCAACCTTCATTTGAAAAGTAGAGTTGGTAGGAAGTTCCAGGGTGTTCTAAGACACTGAAAATATTCACATTAGAAGTTTTCTAAAAGGCAAGGACAGAGGGTATTTTAAGAAGGTGCTTTCAAATTGGCTGAAATCCTTTGCATTAGTTAAACATTTTGTTTATATAAAATATCCACCTTTTTTTCTGGAAAGCACTCTTCCAGTGATTGATCCAATTATATTTCTACACACATTTGGTTATAATTGATAGTTCCAGGGAGGGCATCTGACCCAAGCCCAACAGATCTCTCAAAGGATTTTTGAATTGGACGTCAGAGAAAGAAAAACTCATCGTTTCTTTAGAGGCAGATTTGGAGATCTGGGAGCTGTCAGCACTCCTGTTTTTGATTTGCAGAGATGAGTTCCAGAGAAGAGAGCCAATAACCAGAGATGGCAAGTCTTGGGGTTGTGCCAGTCCAGAGTTGCAGTCATCCTGAGGTTTACAGTGGAGATTGGTAATAATATTTATCTGGTCCTTATTAAGTACTGGAGATTTAGCTCTGGGTGTTTTTTATTTAACCTTGAAAATCCCATGAGATAAATACCATCAAGATCATCCTCGTAGTTTTATAGATGCGAATATTGAGGCATAGGGAAGTTAAGTAACTACAATAAATAGTTGAGCTGGGATGCAAACCCATTGATGGGGTCAAACTCCAGAGCCCATGCTCTGAACCACTGTTATTATTATTTTTTAAAATTTATTTATTTTTGGCTGCATTGTGTCTTCATTGCTGTGCGGAGGCTTTCTCTAGTTGTGTCGAGCGGGGGCTACTCTTCGTCGCAGTGCGTGGGCTTCTCGTTGCAGTGGCTTCTTGTTGTGGAGCATGGGCTCTAGGCACGCGGGCTTCAGTAGTTGTGGCGCACGGGCTTAGTTGCCCCGCAGCATGTGGGATCTTCCCAGACCAGAGCTCAAACCCGTGTCCCCTGCATTGGCAGGCGGATTCTTAACCACTGTGCTACAAGGGAAGTCCTGAACCACTGTTATTTTGTCTCTAGGCCAGCAGTAATTTCCCTTATCAAAGCAGGTTTGAGTTGGGTATCTCCTACTTCTGGCCAAATTATGTAATGTGTTGTAAGCATACTAAGTAATATACTAATCAAAGGAATACCTCAATATATGTCCAAAGCCACTTTAATATCCTCCCCTTCAAGGTTTCTCCTAGGTTCCCTTTCTCACTAAATCACATTTTCATCCATTCCAGAAAAAATGAAAACTTGGGAGTCATTCTGGATCCCTTTCTTCCTGACCTCCACATCACCTCATTTTATATCCAAAACCACTTTATTCTACAAGCACATATTGGGGACTTACTATGGACAAAACCCTATCCTCAAAACACTCCCCTCTTCTTTATTCCCATAGTTAAATGCTGTAGTTCATACAACTGACCTTGACCTTCTTCAGCCTTTTTGTGCCCTAGTTTCCTCACCTGTAAAATGGGGTCAATCATGCCTACTTCAGCAGGCTATTCTGAGGATTAAATGAGATAAAATATAAAAAATATTCATCAACTGTTATTCTAGGAATGAAACAATTCTTATGTGTGATCATGGAGATTTTCATAGTTTGCTTTTACAGTAAAAACATGGGCTGTAATGGGAAAATAAAGATTCCAAATGAAGTTTCATATTTTTGTATTTTCCAGGTGACATGATTGCCTTCAGAAATCTTTTAACGTAATATAAATTCTTAAAACACACATAGGGCTTCCCTGGTGGCGCGGTGGTTGAGAGTCCGCCTGCCGATGCAGGGGACACGGGTTTGTGCCCTGGTCCGGGAAGATCCCACATGCCATGCAGCAGCTAGGCCCATGAGCCATGCCCGCTGAGCCTGTGCGTCCAGAGCCTGTGCTCCCCAACGGGAGAGGCCACAACAGTGGGAGGCCCGCATACCGCAAAAACAAAAAAAACACACATAAAACCCCACCAAAAAACCCAACAGCCCTAAATCCCCCCTCCTAATTTGCTATTAGCAGATATGCTGATGATTGTCATGTATCTGAATAGTGCAACACATTTAGAGGAGACACTACATCTGTAAGAAGAATCAAGCTATGAAGATTGGCATCTACAATTTCCTTGATTATACCAAATCACCTACTGGAACTTTAAGTTGTTAAAATTGCTCTCATTGATCTGAATACTCAAAGGTACAAATTCATTTTTTCAACAAAAGATGAAAGGGTCTATGTATCATATAGGTTACATACAAATACACATACTATTCATATTCAGCTTCATGTTAAGAGATTTTTATCTTTTGCTCGATGCCAATATTTGTCCAGGTATTTAAACACATTTCAGGCCTTTTATGAAAAAGAAAAACTTCAGTTTTATATGTTGGCCAAGTCTTTTTGTAGTGGCATAACGATTATCTTTGATCCATGAGATTAGGGAAACTGCTACCTACACATCTACTTCTTCAGAGGCACTGATGTCCATCTTGGGAAACAAAAGTCAGAAACCTTCACAAAAATATTCAACAACATCTCAGATTAAAGACCTGACTATAAAAATGAAATGAAGAAAATGAAAATAGAAGAAATTTTAAGACTATCCATGTAACTTCAGAATGGGAGAGGTATTTTCAAACAAGACATGAAATCCAAAAGACATAAAGACTGACAAGGGTTGACCACATAAAATTTGGTATGACAAAATGGTTATCATAAATCATGTCAAAAAACATTGGCAGAAAATATTTGCAATACAAAAAATTAATATTACATAAGGAACTGCTACAGATTAAAAAATTTGTAAAATTGGCAATTCAGTTATAGATGAGGAAATGCAAACAGCAAAGCATGAAAAGAATGTTCAACAAAAATATCACAGACATGCAAATTAAAACGACGCCATTGAATTGGCAATAAAATCAGTCTTAGTATTATTAATCTGCAGTACAACTGAGGATATGGGGTAATGATGGAAGAGTCGTACACCAGTACAAGACTGACTTCATTAATTTCTGGAAATCCGTCTATATCTACTTAAGTTTCACTATACATTATGTAAAAGAATGTTCACCACCTTGCTTCCCTGGAGTCCAGTGGTTAAGAGTCTGCACTTGCAACACAAGGGGCACCAGTTCAATCCCTGATCTAAGATCCTTGGAACTAAGATCCCACATGCCCCGTGGCATGGCCAAAAAAATAAAATACCTAGTAATAAATCTAACCAAGGAGATGAAAGACCTGTACTCTGAAAACTATATGCCACTGGAGAAAGAAACTGAAAAGACACTAAATGTTCACCACATTAATCTAACAGCAAAAAACTACAAACAACCTAAGTGTTCATACCCAGCAACTGATTAAGTTGGGGAACCTCCATACAACAGCCTGCGGTGTCCCTACTAAAAATAGGTAACACACATTTTTATTACCATATACAAGGCATTGTTTTAAGTGTCTCATATGCTTATATTTCATCTTTATTTACCTCTATTTCACAGATGAGGAAACTGAGGTACAGAGAGGTGAAGTAACTTGTTGAGAGACTGTGCTATACTGGGTTTGAAGATGGAAGGGGCCAGGAACCAAGGAATATAGATGGCCTCCAGGAACCAGCCCTAATACCTTGACTGTTTTTTTAATTTTTAGGCCACTTTGCATGGCATACGGGATCTTAGTTCCCCGACCAAGGGACCAAACCTGCGTTCCCCACAGAGAAGTGTGCAGTCAACCCCTGGACTGCCAGGGAACCCCAATACCTTGACTTTGTATTTTGGACTCCAGAAATAAGATAATAAATTTGTTGTTTTAAGCCATTCAAGTTTGTGACAACTTTTTATAGCACCAGTAAGAAACAGATACAACATAAGGGATATTAAAATACATGGACAAGTTTCCAGAAATGCTGTAAGCTAAAATTCAAGGTAGTCATCAATTTCTGATCTGAACAAAAGGTTCTGTATCATTTACAAACCCACTGTTGACAGCAGTGCTAGGCCTACAAAAAGACTATGATAAACAGCTTAGTATAGATGATTTCCTTTTTTCTGTATAGATTTTGGAAATTAGTAGAAATATATCACAACAGGATCAGTCCTATCAGAATACCTGTTTTTTTTTTTAGATGGCAGCTTCAACAAACTAGAGTCTGAGTATCAAAATTTCACTTGAATGAAACAAGTTCCTCTTGCATGACCTGCAAGTTATTTTTTAAAATAAATTTATTTTTGGCTGTGTTGGGTCTTCATTGCTGCACACGGGCTTTCTCTAGTTGCGGTGAGCAGGGGCTACTCTTCGTAGCAGTGTGTGGGCTTCTCATTGTGGTGGCTTCTCTTGCTGAGGAGCACAGGCTCTAGGCACACGGGCTCAGTAGTTGTGGCTCCCGGTTCTACAGTGCAGGCTCAGTAGTTGTGGCACATGGGCTTATTTGCTCCACAGCATGTGGGATCTTCCTGGACCAGAGCCCACACCCGTGTCCCCTGCACTGGCAGGCGGATTCTTAACCACTAAGCCACCAGGGAAGTTCCCTGGAACTCATTTTAACAAGAAAACCTTTGTGTTAATATATATTCTACTTGAAATTCCTAAACTCAAAGGATCTAAAACGGGTACTCTAATGCCTTAGTGATATCACACTATTTACAAATGTGAAGTTAATACAGTGAACGTGTTTTCTACTCCCACTATAAAGGTCATCAGATTAAAAAAAAGTCTAACCACATAAAGGAATATAAAACTATTTATTGACCACTGTTCACCAGTATTTACAATAAAGTAAACAATATACAGTTGAATAACATTCTGATTACTACAAAGTTATTGTTTTCCCTGGCTTCTGCTGAACCAGTAACCCAAAATACTGAGATTGAGCCTACATGTAAGGAATGGGTTGGGGTAAAGTTTGAAAAAATGTGCAGGTCAAGTTTAGAAAACTTTGTTCACTCATTTATTCCTGCAGATCCTAAACTGCCAACATCTCTAACCATCTGATTAGGTTTCCATTAACAAGTCTGAGACACTCCATGTATCACAGTCTTTCAATAAATACTGCACACGGATTTCAACTTCTTATAAAAGAATGGTTTGCCAAAAGGAAGCTTTAAGTGTCCATTTAACTAAGTGTTGCTTGGCTAATTAAAACATACCAGAATTTTTCTATTTTTTTCATTTGGGTTGACAGATAAAATTTTCCTCTCGGGGGGTTTTACATATAAAACTGCATTTATATGATGGTAGATATGGATGCAGATTCTGATAGGGCTGCTTTAAAAAATTATCCAACTTAAATTGTTTAATTTGTCTCATTAATTACAAAATTATTTAATTTGAAAAGTTAAGACTTAAATTTTCAATTTAAGTTGGAGTGATTTCTTATATTGCTCAAAATGATAAGAATCCCAGAAACATGGGCTCATCCATGGTTGTGAAAGGCTGTTGTTTTGGTAAATGTGTTTAAACAATAACCAAAAAACCCCCAAACCACTTACATATGTATTTTATGTATACACATACAGAAAACCCAGAATGGTCCTTAGGCATATATGAGTTAAATGCAAATTCTAAATTCTGATTGAGTAATGACTATGGAGATTTTCCCCAACATTTAGAAAAGCTGTTCTCTAATGCAGAGGAAATAATATACCATGGTATCAAATGTTCTCTTCTGCTAAAGGAAGCAACTACAGAAAGCTTTTATTTGTTCAAAGTAACCAGTGCTACAGATGCAAAAAAAACAAAAACAAAACCCCCCAAACCCCCCCCAAAACCCAACAGCTTCCCCAATACTACTTCAAAACGAACATATCAAACTTGATTTTCGTTAGAATGTAGTTATTTCTTCACACTAATAAATCAAAAAACCAAGACCCAGATTTTATATATATATATAAATATATATAAAAAGCAATGCAAACAATTATTGAGCTTCATCTTCTGGACAAGAATGCCAAGTTAGTCTCTCCTCATAAAAAGCAATTACAATTTGAGGACACTTCATATTTGCCTCTTTTGCGAGCACCAAGTCCGCCTCATCTGAATCTTTCCTGTTGTGAAGAAAAAAAATATTCAATTAAAAAGTCTAAACTGTTTTTTTGTCAACTGATAACCATTTACTTAAAGATCATAACTCAATCAAAAGGTATTGTTTCAGGGTTATGTGGTTACTTGTGGCTGTGTTCCAATAAAACTTAATTTTCCAAAACAGGCCACAGTTTGCCACTCACTGCTTTAGCAAAGTAACTAGAACCATCCTTTTAGTAGATAATTACTCTCTACCTAATGATGGTCAACTATTTATAAAACCTAGGTAGATACGTTTTTTAAAAATTTGCAAGTTTTTAAAAAACATTATCTATTCTTACTTTAAAATATAACAGAAATTACCCACACACTTACCATTTCATGAGAAACATTAATTCTCCACTGCTGTCTGTGGCACCAATTATTCGCTCTGGGTCAAGACCTCTGGCAAAACCTCTTGGTTTATCAGCCTGTTTAAAAGAGGTTAAATGATTATTTACATAAATGTTCCCACACATTTTTTTCAGAGAGCAAACTAACAATATTAACTTCTAATTTGTTTTCATGATATGTAACTTTTAAATAAAAACCTTCTGATGGTGAAACAAACGACCAGAGCAAGAGCCCATATTTAGTACTAAAACACATATTAATTTCTATTAAACAAGCAGAAAAAACAAATCTGGATGTCTAAAATATTCTAAATCATAAATCAAGAAAACAGACAAAACTTTCTTCATTCAAAGACACCAAAAGGCAGGAAAAAAACCCAATCTCTTTTTTTCTGTTAATTCTAATCAATTAATAATTATAAATTATTGAAAGTCAGTATTTCTTTTTTTTTGGCGGTACACGGGCCTCTCACTGCTGTGGCCTCCCCCCCTGCAGAGCACAGGCTCCGGACGTGCAGGCTCAGCGGCCATGGCTCACGGGCCCAGCCGCTCCGCGGCATGTGGTATTTTCCCGGATCGGGTCACGAACCCGCGTCCCCTGCATCGGCAGGCGGACTCTCAACCACTGCGCCACCAGGGAAGCCCGAAGTCAGTATTTCAAATTACTTCTAGGAATCGTCTAAATTATCCACGTTATTTTTAAAGCACACAGAAACTATAAACAGCAAAATAATAACTTTAAAATGAGACTAATCAGTATTGTAATCAATCTGAATTACAGTAAAGCTCATAAAGTACTTAGTATAAACCAAAACTATGGTCTGAGGGTCTCCCGGGGATGCCTGAGACCTGGAGTATCTGTTTATCTGCAAGATCTCCTCTTTTCATGTATCTGTGACTTTAGATTGTCTTTGCATATCTCCATCAAACAGCAAATCGAATACAGGACTAATGCCTTGTTAAGACAGACACTGACAAGATTTGCAAAAATGTAAAATGCCACTCTTTTCATTTAAAGTTATTTTTCATGAAAAGTTATAAGTAACATGTAATAGTCTTCGTCATTCTTAACTGAATATACAAAACTGTATAAGTTTCTACTTTAATCTCTAATGCAGTTAGTACTGATAGTTATAATCCATATACATAAGTTTTTTGGGATCCTCAATAATTTTCTAGAGTGTAAAGGGGACTTGAGACCAAAAAAGAGAAGTGCTTACATAACAAATCCTTTCTCCCCATGAGACTTTACATCATTATCTCGAGCTCTGGAGTCAGACTGCCTAGGTTATAATGATGACTCTAACCTTCACTTGCTGTGTGGCTTTGGGCAAGTTAACCTCTTTGTGATTCAGGTTCATTTTCTATAAAATACATATAATTAATACTATCTGTTTCATAGAAATTTTAAAGTATTTTCGAAAAGCAAATTAAGTCATTTAGAACACTGCTTGCCACATCACGGGCTCAATACAGGATAACTATTGTTATTAAACAGTGCTTCTGTTGAGCATGTGGTTGACTTCCAATTTCCTTACAACTGATTCTTAAGATTCTTGTTACCTTTTTTGCCTTGGCTGCTAAAGTGTTCAGAACCAAATTTGTAGCCCACCTGTTTCCCTTCTGTAAAAAATGAGGGTAATACCTATGATCTTGACAGAACTGTCATTAAGAGTTAATGGACTGGGACTTCCCTGGTGGTGCAGTGGTTAAGAACCTGCCTGCTGATGCAGGGGACACGGGTTTGAGTCCTGGGCCAGGAAGATTCCACATGCCTCGGCGCAACTAAGCCCGTGCACCACAACTACTGAGCCTGTGCTCTAGAGCCTATGTGCCACAACTACTGAGCCCACGCGCCTAGAGCCCATGCTCCGCAACAAGAGAAGCCACTGCAATGAGAATCTCACGCACTGCAATGAAGAGTAGTCCCCATTCGCCGCAACTAGAGAAAAGCCCGCATGCAGCAACGAAGACCCAACACAGCCAAAAAAAAAAAAAAAGTTAATGGACTGTGAGGTACTTAGCATCTAGTTCAAACGATCAAATTTTAAATCTAAAGTTCTTATCAATAAATCTGTATTGTATGCTTAGTCCCCAAGCCTAGATATAATTCAGACCCAAGACCTTTTCCCAAATTGCCATGTTAGGCCAAAAGGCAGGGCAAGTATGTTTTAAAGTTGAGGGTAGAAGCAAGGATTTATGTAATTTGCTCAAAGCCACAAAGAAATCAATGAAGCAAAGATTGGCTCAAAATACACATGCAGTGGATGAACCAATTATCTCATTTTATGCCAATAAAAATTAATTGAAAAATTATTATCCAAGATTATATACTTCAAAATCAAAGTACTGTTTGGCAATACAAGGATCATGTGCCAAAGTTGTGGTCACTACCACTCACTAATGATCTATCATCAAAATGTGCTATGTAGATTGTTTTCACTGTATTGTTTTTACTTAAGACAGCTGGTCTCGATCAGAGGCAACCATCTGATCTGAAGTCAAATTCATCAATCTATCCAAAATAACACTAGCACAATTTTAAGTGGTGTAAGCACTTACTAGACATTTACACAATGTAGGGTAAACATGCCTATCATTTCTGTCCCAAATATTAAACACTGAGTATTTAAAAAAGGCCTTTAAATGATATTTTTAAAGTACTTGAGTTTTGAGAAGTATTTAAAAAATCAAGTCATCCTTTTACAAAAAGCCAGTTTGCTGGCCAATGTTTTATACGTACAGCATCTCTTTTCTTCTTTGATTTGCTATCATCAGATTCACTGTCAGATAAAGATTTTCTTTTTGTTCCATCTTTTTCTTTACCAGCTTTTTGAGAATTAAGAAATGCTTCAATTAACTCTGGACAATCTAAATTTTCTTCGGGTTCCCAAGTATTGTCTGCACTGTGTTCAGTTAAAAAAAAAAATTCATTCAGTTAAACATGGTTCATCACCATCATCCAAATCCATTTAATACATACCTGACAAAGTCCTCTGTACTGCAGATATTAATCATTTCCCCCCTCCCCTCACATTCTTTTGAGGGAATCTATACTTTCTTTTGTGTCTACTTTCACAGTCCGTACTAAGTGGGCAATGTTATTACCTCCAAGGTAACTGAACCTGACTCTAGCAGAATAACTGGAACCAATATTTTTCCAAGTTATGCAGACAACTCACTTTAGAATTCCTCTGAAGAGCCTTTAAAAAAGGTGGATTCCTGGTTCCCACCTCAAATTACTTTATCAGATTGTGCCTAGGGTTGAGGTCTCCAATACTGTGTTTCAAAACACAGCAATTCAGAGGCGCTCTCAAATGTAAGACAGTATTTTCAATTTCTGCTGGGTACTCAAATTGGGAAGTGATATAAAACAGGGGTTGGCAACTCACAAGTCAAATCCAGCCTCTTGTATGGCTGGCAAACTAAGACTGTTTTTTACATTTTTAACTGGTTGAGGGAAAAAAATGTCACAATAAAAGTCATATGGAATTGAATTTGGGGGCCCATAAACAAAAGCATTATTAGAACACAGCCATGTTCATCTGTTTAATGTATTGCCTATTGCTGCTTTTGTCCTACATTCTCAGAGTTGAATAGCTGTGACAGAAGCCCACAAAGCCTAGATTATCTACTATGTTGACTCTTAAAGTCTGCCAATCCCTGATATACAGCAGAGACGACCATTTCCATGTGTTTTTCAGAAGGGCTGGAAAGAAAATGAGTATCAATTACCAAATGTGAAAGTAAGATCACCCTACACCACTAGTTATAAGATTGCTAACTTTGTGTGCTCTGACCCAGAAAGCCTTTACAGAACTAGACAGAATGAAATTAATCATTTTAGAGATGCTTTTAACCTTTGGTTACAATTTGGTCTGTTGATGCCCAGACTCTACTTCTTAGAGATTAGGATACAGTAAACCTAGTGTAGGACCTGAATTATGATGAGCACTTCTGTTTAAGACCCACTAGTATACCTTGCATAGCTTCACTATTTTTTTGGCCTACACGGAAAACCGTGTAGGTCAGGTATTCTAGGTAGTACAATATCCAACTACATTAAAAAGCAAACTGTGCTCTATATTATATAAATATGACTCTCCAAGGTAATCAACTAGACTCAAATCTGCTAGGTTACCACCGTAGGCAAAAGACATGGCTCTTTTTAAACATACCTCAAACAAGATACCCTGGATTAAAGATGCTTTTAAATTTAAAGAAACTTACAGAAAATGGATAAAAGATCTTAGACTAAAACCAAATTTTAAATGTTATTTAAGTGCAGTTAAACATATAATAAAAGCACTGAGATTTCTTACTCTGTAAATCCCTTCCACTTCAGGAAATACTCCACCTTCCCATTGACTACACGTCGGTCCAGTACTTTTTCTACCACAAATTCTTCAGGTTCTGCCTCTTCGACTTTTTTACTCTTTCCATTCTGTTTCTTTCCCATTTTTTGCTAAAACAAAACAAAAGACAGATTTAAGAAATGTCTTTTTTTGATTTAATACATTTTAAAGGCTAGACTACTTATATTATCGTTGCATTTAACACCTAAATTTCCACTTCTATATCCCAGAGCAGATACCTTCTGAGAAGGTAAAAGTTAACAGATAATAAAATAAAGGAATTCTTGATTCTGTGGGTTTAGCTCAAAACTATCACCCACCACCCTTCACTGAAATGATACAATCAAAAACATTCTTTGAAAGCAGTTTTATCTTTTCCTGGTCTTATTTCTATGTAGTCTACAAGACCAAATTTAGTAGAGTTTTCACTCATTTTAACCACAGGACAGCAACAAACAACTATTAGAAACTATTAGAGAATGATACAAAGGAGAATAACTAGTAGTGACAGGTCTTATTAGTGAACCTATATAGACCCATTAAAACTACAGCCCCCAAACACTAAGACCCCCTTTCCCAAATGAAACACCAATGTTAAAATCCTCAACAATTTAAGAGAAAAACTGACTGCAGAACATAAACATGTTTCAGAACCCTGATATCAATTGCAGGGTCAACCAATGAGACCATGAATAGGTTAAAAAGGACAAGATCATTTCCCCATCATCTCTGTATATAATGTCACTGACCACTCAGAACAAACCTATAATGCTGTCACTTCAAGAGGCCAAAAATGCTGGATCATTTTAATTATCTAATGTGAAAAAATCCTTCTCTTGGCTTCTCAAGAGAAAGACTAAACTGGTAGCCAATGAAACTAACTTACTAGTTTTTAGGTTAGATTTTTTTTTTTTTTTTTGGTATAACACTCTGAGAGAAGCAGGAGACCAAGCTCAACAGACCAATAACTCAAAACAGATTTGTTACTGAAAATGGATAAACTTTCAAAAAAACCCGGAAATGGTTATTAAGAGACTAAGGACGGAAATCCCACATGTTACGTTCGTCTTGGAATCATTTCACCTTAAAACAGGTGCTATTAAAAAAAAAAATTAATTGCTTAGTCACTAAAGTCATCCCTCCTAAAGCATGTAAGCAGAAAAATTAACAGCAGTGCCTCAAGACTGCAAAGAACATTTAAAAATACGTAATCATTTAGAGGTGTACACACATATAAGAAATAAAAATCCTCTGAAACTTAAATAATGCAGCAAACACCTGATTTTGTTGGATACCATTCCCCATGTCAGGTCTTATAACTTTCATTAGTCAAGATACTTGGTTATGGCACCCAGTCAAAAACCCTTCTGCCTCCATACAGTACAAGGAAGGTAATGATGGTGGTAGAGGAAAGAGTGAAGAAAAACTGGTATATACCAAAGCTTATCAGACACTGATCGTAAATGAAAAACAAAAAGTATGTCCATAAAACTAAGAGGCTAACAGAGTAAACAGGAAAACAAAAATAAACACAGAAAATGAAAGATTAAAAAAAATTGGTAAAAGAAATGAAGTATTTACTATGGCACCCATAAACTAGTTTCAAATGCTCTTTTTCTTTTTAAAAGAAAATCCACCCACTTTCCCATTTAAATTACAGCACACATTATCTCACAACACTAACAAAATTATTTTAAAATGCAAAGTTAGGTAGATTCTCAAGACTATCAAACTACATGCAAAGCAATTTAATTTTAATAGAAGCATCTATTTGCTTTCTGTATCTATACTCATCCTCACAGTCTCAGGCACAGCTATTTCGTTTCCCATCCAATACTTTTGATACCGATGATTGTAAGCCAATTTAATTATCTACATTTTGGTTTATTGATTATGAAATTTGAAGGACAGTTCAATCCTGAGGAAGCACAGATTATGCTTTGTGCTTTTTCCATTGATGGCTTTGATGGGAATAAATTATGCCACCAAACAGGCTTTATATTTAAATGTTTCTCAGGATGTTTGACTTAAAAGTGCAATCTAATGATGAAACAAATTAAAAATCACCAACGTGCCCTTTATATTGCAAAACCCAAGGGGAGAACACACAAACCAAAACCGTTTTGCTTTATTTAAATGTTAACTCACCTTTATATACTTGCAACTGTTATTAACGCAATGCGTTAGAATTAAATACTGTTGAGAACCATAACTTTGAATTTCGTGATTTTTATGTGAACATTCCAATGGCTATGTTAAAACTCCAAAGTTGACATGGCTGAATACATACATGTCTACATATTTATAGAAGTTTTAATGAAGCCTAAGAATGCAAACTGTGGGTTTAAAAAACTGCTGGAGAGAAAAAACTTAATTGCTCAAAAGATCCAGAAGATCTAGTTTCCTCTCTTTCCTGGACTTATCTGTGATGTTTTTTCATGTAGTGTATTAAAAAAACCGCACTGCAATGATTTAAATTTAAGACCCGTCTGTATTTTAGAATAACCAAGTTTGAAATATGACAGTGACCAAAATAATTCGAAACATTCAATGACTTTTGTCTCCAGCTAAGTGTACAAGGTAACCATTCTTTAAACAGGGCAACGCTGAAAATACTTGCTTTCTCTGGAATTCAGTAGAGTGATTTAGAGAATAGTATGCCAATCAACAAGGGCTTTATTGCTTTGTCTGTGTATGCTTGTAACATTCTTCCAGATCACATAAGTTTTTGTATCTTTATTTCAAAATAAGAATACTTGGTAAAAATTTATTTCGTGCTACTCTCCCAAGATTAGGTTTCTCTAAACGAATCAAGACACTATTAAGCCAAGTCAATAAATATCTCAATGTAGTAATTTCCTTTTTAAAAGTTCCTAACTCTCACCATAATAAAGTGGGGCGGGAAGGGACTGGAAACTATATATGGATGTAAATTTCTCAACCACAGAGATACAAAGTTATAATTTTTGGAGAAAAAAGTTTGCATTAGATCCTTAAATATTTTAGGTTGTCATTAACTTACCAATGTAGTTTTATTGGACGCCATTTTTTATTGCAGACTTGAAGAGCTATTACTAGAAAAATGCATGACAGTTAAAAAAGTTTGCAAGACACAAAAAAGTAGCTAAACATAAGTTTTGTTTGGATTCCAACCCCCACCTAGGTAACTTACGGTATCAAACATGTATACAAATCCACAGAGAAGCAGTTTTAAGATTCTGCACAAACTAGTGATACGAGCCTGAGTGTATCAGTGTTGTAACCAAGTGTACCTAGATAACCTTACCGGGCACGTTAGTACCCGAGAAAGCTTTACAGGGTTAAAAAATAGACAATTTTTTTTCCCAATCCAAATCCCACTTATAACCATTGTCAGAATTTTTTTTTAATGGCCAAATAATATGGTTCAAAATCAAACGACTGCCCAAACGATCACAATAACCAATTACTGTGAATTTCTCCTCTACACTTAACAGTCCAAAGAGTCGCCTATGTAATGTAATCCCAACCTGGTTTCTTTCTTCTTAGCAACCCTCCCTTTCCAATCACTAGTTAAAAAACTAAACGAGAAACACACCGAGATATTCCAGTCCCATTTCGTGCCACTGTTGAAACCAAATCACCTCTTTCTGCACTTTCATCCGCTCCCCTTAAGCCCCTGCCCCACCCGGCTTAACAAGGCCTCAGCGCCCGGCCCCCGCCCCGCCCCCTCCCCCCCACGGGAGAGCGGGCCTCGTGGTCAGCGCATCCGCGGGGAGAAACAAAGGCCGCACCGCGGGGGCTCAAGGGCACTGCGCCACGGGGCCCGCGCCTCCCCCGACCAGGCGGCGGCCACGTAACGGAGCACCCGCCGCAGCCTCCGGACATCGGCCGCGCGGATACGGGAGAATGCACCGCCCTCCCTGGAGGCCCAAGTCGCCAACCGAGGCCGGGAGGGGAAGGAGAGCCCCTCTTCTTGATTCGGGATGGGGGAGGGGAGAAAGAAATGCGCTTTGTCTAGAAATAAGGCAGTTGTCGCCACAGCTTTCAACCTTGGGGAGAAGAGTCTCGTCCCCTAAACCAACTACAGACGCCGGCCTAGCGCCAGGCCCGCCGCGGGGTCTCTGTTCGCCTCTCCTTTCCTTCCCACCAGCTCCTGATTCAGGGTCGGGCGGGGAAGGGATGGGAAGCGGGGAACTGGGGGTCTCTGGAGCGCATGTGGTATCTTAAGCAACACCACTGAGTGAAAGCTAGAGAAAAAGAAAGACACCGACTTCACCACCTCCGAGCTGCTCCGGGTCCCGGGTCTGCAACGTCTCCAGCCCTGCGCGCCTCAAGCTCCAGCCACATCCGAAGGGGAGGGGGCTGGGGAGCTGCGCGCGGGGCCGCCGCCGGGGGGAGGGGAAGGTGGCACCGCCCACGCCCAGCGGCAGCGAGGGGCGGGGTGGGGCCGTGCGCCGCGCAGTGCCCGCCGGGAGCCCGAGCCCCGGAGGGAGAAGGGGAGGGGGCGGCGACAGTAGCGCTTACCGTTCGTGGCGTGGCGCCTGGTGGTCCCCGGAGGGGAGGGAGAGGGAAGGGGGGGGGGTGAGGGCCGTGACCGAAGTCTCCTCGTCGGAGGTTTTTCCTGCTTTGCAGCAGTAGTGCCTGGCGCCAAAACAGGACTCCGCCCACTTCCTTGCTCCTGGGGTTGGGTGCCTCCGAACGCTGGGGGTAGGTGGGGGGGGGAGGGAAATCGGAAAATAAAAACGAGCGCCCCTTTCGACTACCCGCGAGGTCGACACCGAAAGCGTTGGCCAGGGTTAGGCTGGTGGAGCATGAAGTGTAATTTTTTTACCATAAGTCGTTTCGGGTGTTTCCGGAAGGGGCCGAGTCGGTCCTCCGCGCAGAGGAAGGGTGGGGGAGGGAAAACGCAGTAGAATAGGCTATTAGGTTTTTTTTTAAACACTGGGGTGGGGGAGATTATCAAAGCGTTGCTATAAGGACCACCTCCGGGGTTGAGGGGGCTGGACCTCTGGGCTGAAGATTAAGCTCCTCCCAACAACGTTAATTTCAAAATGCGCGACCGTTTCTCACCTGCCCTGCGCCAAGGCGGGGGCTGGACCCAGTTCCGAGAGTCAAATACGCAGTACTCGAGCCTGCCACAATTCACAGAGCCCTTTTACGCAACTGACGTCAAGCACCACTACTGGCCGCAAGGGGGAGGGGCACGTACTTGGCGCAAGGAGGTCGTAGAGCGTTCCCGCCATTGGCGGCGGTTAGGGCGTTTACGCAACGGCCTGACGTAGGGGAGGACGCGTTAGTCGGGGGGAAGGTTCTAGAAAAGCGGCGGCAGCGGCTCTAGCGGCAGTAGCAGCAGCGCCGGGTCCAGAGTGGAGGTGCTCCTAGCGGTGTTGTTTCTCGAGGAGCGGCAGTTCTCACTACAGCGCCAGGACGAGTCCGGTTCGTGTTCGTCCGCGGAGATCTCTCTCATCTCGCTCGGCTGCGGGAAATCGGGCTGAAGCGACTGAGTCCGCGATGGAGGTAACGGGTTTGAAATCAATGAGTTGTTGGAAAGGGCATGGCGAGGCCGTTGGCGCCTCATTGGAAGTCGGCCATCCGCCTCCGTGGGAAAGCGGCAGCGAAATTGGGCCACTTCAGAAGCGGCTGGCCTCAGGATATTTTTGAAGAGGGGTCGTTAGTGGAGGCCTGATTGTACAGCGCTTTCCCCACCCTCAGTCTCCCGGCGCCATTTCCCTTTGCTGGGGGTGGGGGATGGGGAGCTTCCACATGGCGGACGCAGCTCCAGTTTAGTGAAAATGGGGCGCGGAGGCAGGAATTTTTACTCCCTTTTTACAGCACGCTGGTTTGGGGGCCCCGGCGTCTCCGCGCTTGAGCGTTTCGGCGGGCTTCGGGTCCTCGCGAGTTGGACTGCGGAGCTTCCCCTCCCCCCTCCCGGGAACCGGATTTGGCGGCCGCCATTTTCATTTCTCTCCTTCCTCGCAGTGTTTTCCTTTTAACTCTCTAAGTTCAACTAGTTTGACTCTTTTAACAAAGAATAGAAGTGCTTGAGTTTTTTTTTTTTGGTCGGACTGTTTTCATGCCGTTTCGAGGTGGACTCCGAGTGTCTTGTGAGCTTGGGTTTTTTAAGTCTTGCGCACCTCATTAAAGGCTCGCTCCCTTCCCCTCGATGAAATGGCGCCATTGCGTTCAGGAGCCGCACCAAAGGGCGGGGGGAGGGGGCGGCGTTCTCCAGGGCGCGTTCGCACGGCTTAGGAGGAGGTAAAACCATATAGGGTGTCGGGCCCGGTTTAAGGCGAGCGGTAGTATGAAGACCACATTTTGTTTTCCAGCCCTTGTTTATTTGAGTAACGGTTTTACTTGGGTCTGCGGTAATTAAAAAGACAGTTGAATCGTAGGAAACTTTAGAAATGAAGAATCAGATTTAGAGCCATCAGCTTACTACCGACTATGTGGGAGGCCGTGGGGGAAGGAGGGCTGTGCGGGCGGATTTTCCTGTTCAGAATCCCTTATTTTTCTGAAGGATTCTGTTTGAAACGTAGTATTTGTATTTTAAATATTTTTACTGGGAAATTTAATCTTTACTGGGCAAGACCACAGGTATTTATTTATTAGTGATAAGTTAGAAATCATGAAAATGAAGTAAAAATGATTTTATAGTTGTACTCTGGTTAAAGCATGGCTCAGTCCTTCAATGCGTGTGTTGCTATATACAAAACTTTTAGGCTGGGCCGCTATGTTTTTGAACTTTGTCACTTTTCTCGTTTATGTTTGCAATCATGATTGATGATTACATTGATAAGCATAAGGTCTCAAGCGAAGGGGGTCTACCTGGGTATTTTCCTTGACCCTAAGCACGCTTATAAAATAACTTTGTTTGTAATCGATAGTGGACAGCGGGTAAGTTTGGAAAATGAGGTAAGTAATGAGTTTTTGCCTTTGGTGATTTGTAAAAGTTGTTGTAGACGTTATTTTTTGATCTATTAAATTTATTTGGGTTTTTAAAGGCCTATTAACTGACAATATTTGGAGTAAATAAAATTTGCTTAAGAGTCCAAATACTAGTATGCTAAGTAACCTATAATATTTTAAGTGTCTCAGGAGCTAGTTTGATTATTTGTTTTCACAGTTTTCAGAGTCCTGAAAAAGTTAACTATATAGGGAAAAAACAGAATTGCTTATTGCTGTAATTTATGAGCTGTTGGGAGAATGTCATGCATGGAGAGAGGAACTTCATAGAAGAACTATGGGTTGAGAGTTGTAATGCTGTTTGATAACAGTTGGTCACCGACATTGTGACTAACTTTCGTTTCTGAATGTTCTTAGTTTTTTAACCTAGTTAACTGAAAACAATGACCCAGCCTGCCTTAACTCATAGCCCAAAATACAGAGCTGTTAATGCAACTTATTTGCTTGCTGGTTTGTAAGGATTTTTTCAGCCCAGGCTCTTTTTCTTTTCACATGTGAAAGTTGTTAATGCTGTGTAATTTGCCAGAAGACCACTAAGTTCAACATGGTGAAGTGTAAATTGTAGTACTTTAGCTACGCGATAGTCACAGTGGTCATTTAAATATATTTATGGTTTTGAAAAGTGAGATGATTACAGTGTCTTAACTATGTTTCTGCCTTTACGCTCAGTAATGGTTCAGATTGTGTTGCCTACATGTCAAAAACTATGTTAAAACTTTTTAAAGTTTTAGACACAGTTAATTATGAAAGTTATCCTGCCTTGGTCAGAAGAGAGGTAAATTTTAAGGGTATTTTGGTACATATATTGAACGCTTAAAATTTTCTGTAACCGAGAGCTGGTATATGGGGAGAGAACAATACTAGGTTTTTGAAAATTGTGTTATATTAGAATCACCACCAGAGGGAGCAATGAAGGGAAACTCGCTTTTCAAATAACTGAATTCTCAAATAAATGGCAACTGTTGGTTATAAGAAGGCAACAGTTTTTATATTTAAAAAATTTATTTAAACGTTCTCTGTTCTGGGTTATAGGATTGAATGCTGCAGATTTTGATAAGAATCTTAACTTTACAGTCACCAGGGAGTAGATTTGCTCCTTTTTCTTCAGAAAGTTTTTTTAACTAAGTTATGCTAGATTTGTTTAAAATAATTTAATGTGAAGTAAACTTAGATCAAGCGTTAATGATTTTGAAACTTGTGTAGTTCAGCTGAGGCAATTTTTTTGGTGTAACACAACTAATGCAGTTTAACATATGGTTTAAATTTGATGTAAGTTTTTTTTTTCCCCCCCAGAAAACTTTAGAAACTGTTCCTTTGGAGAGGAAAAAGGTACTCTGCCAGCAGGTCACCTCATATTTAAGAATTTAATTTCCTGCATACAAAGAGAAAATGTAAATAAAAATTGAAATGATGTTTTCCTTTGCAGAGAGAAAAGGAACAATTCCGTAAACTCTTTATTGGTGGCTTGAGCTTTGAAACTACAGAAGAAAGTTTGAGGAACTACTACGAGCAATGGGGAAAACTTACAGACTGTGTGGTACGTTAAGTGTGGAAGTGCTTAGGGATAGTACTTCAAGAGTTGGGTTTCTCTGTTTAAAATTAGTGAATCATGGAGAAAATCACTTTTAAATTCATGTTCATTATTTTAAAATGCTGTAAGTGTTGATATTAAATGGTAACATCATTCCTTTGGATTTAAAGGTAATGAGGGATCCTGCAAGCAAAAGATCAAGAGGATTTGGTTTTGTAACTTTTTCATCCATGGCTGAGGTTGATGCTGCCATGGCTGCAAGACCTCATTCAATTGATGGGAGAGTGGTTGAGCCAAAACGTGCTGTTGCAAGAGAGGTGAGCAAATACATAACTTGTTGGTTCAAACAATTTTGAGGAAAATTCCATTTTGCTCTTGCTCAAGATTAGAAAGTGACTTTTGAAAGAACAAAGTTATCTGTATTTAGCTCAAAGTGTTTTTTTTTTTTAGTAGAGCTTCGTTGGGTTTTTGTACTTCTAATTTCCTAGACTAAGTTATTTCCAAGACTAGGTTCTTATTCATAAGGTGCCTTAGTATTGGTCATAGGATAGAAGCCATGTGTGTTACTCAGATAGTGTGCCTTAGTTCATGTTTGTGGTTTCTTCAGTCAGGATGATTTTTTCTGTTTCAGGAATCTGGAAAGCCAGGGGCTCATGTAACTGTGAAGAAGCTGTTTGTAGGTGGAATTAAAGAAGATACTGAGGAACATCATCTTAGAGATTACTTTGAGGAATATGGAAAAATTGATACCATTGAGATAATTACCGATAGGCAGTCTGGAAAGAAAAGAGGCTTTGGGTTTGTTACTTTTGATGACCATGATCCTGTGGATAAGATTGTGTGTAAGTGTCCATAAGTGCTGAGGGTGTAGCTCTTTCACATTTTAAGTTTTGGGTATGTTAACACCTAAAACTGTTAAAAAGTAAAGTTTAACTTGTAACCTAGCTAATATTATAGGATGATGACTTAATGGACTCTGAATTTTTCATTCCAGTGCAGAAATACCATACTATCAATGGTCATAATGCAGAAGTAAGGAAGGCTTTATCTAGACAAGAAATGCAGGAAGTCCAAAGTTCTAGAAGTGGAAGAGGAGGTAACTTCAATTCCATTTTTTTCTTAAGATTTATTTGTAGAAATGTTTGTTAACTAACCAGGGTATTTATTGTAGGCAACTTTGGTTTTGGAGATTCTCGCGGTGGTGGTGGAAATTTTGGACCAGGACCAGGAAGTAACTTCAGAGGAGGATCTGGTAAGTCCACCTTCTAAGTTTAGAAGGGTGAATGTGCTTGAAAACTATGAGTTTTAATTAGAATCTAGGAAATCCAGCCTAATTTTTAAAAAGTTATTCTTAAGATCTAATGTAGATTCTGTCCTGATGGGATATTCTGATTTGGCTAGGCAAGAGGTAACATTTTAAAAGTCTTATAGTTATAGTCAAGGACAAATAATTGCATAGATCCTTTATGGTTTTCAGTTCTGGAAGAGTTAAGGTAGTGCAGCCATCTTAAATTTATGAGGTATTTCTGAATAGTTTGGTGGAAGTACAGTAAAGGCTTATATGTATAGGTTTGAAGAGGTCTGTGTCTTTGTTTTTTGCTTTGGGTTTTATATGTAGGTTAATCTGAATTAATGTAGTGTGGTGCCAACAGAAAAACTGCCGCTGTCCATTGTCATTCCTTTTTGTAAATGAATATCTTAAGTGGAGGTTTGCCAAGTCCAAACCCCAAATCAGGCAGTTATCCTGATGATGAAATTGAATTCAAATACTTTAGTGTATTTTTAACACTAAAATACACAGTAAGACCACTGTACGGCATAAGGGGAATGGGTTCCTAATAACGAATCCATAGATACTAATAGATAACACAGGAAGGGAGGGTAAGGAATTGAGTGGCATGAACCACAGGAAAATAATAATTTTTTTTGTTCTGCCCTTAACAGATGGATATGGAAGTGGTCGTGGATTTGGGGATGGCTATAATGGGTATGGAGGAGGACCTGGAGGTCAGTTTCTTCTACGCATCTTAAGATTTAATCACACCGTGTGTTGTCCGTTTTTGAGTGTATACATGAGATTTTTCTTAATGTTTTATCTTTTGTAAAGGGATTAGGTAATAATGGTTCAGTTATTTGGATTTTTATTGATTTGCATCTTGTAAATTATAAAAGGAAAAATGTAGTTGTAGGTGTTTTGTGTACTTTTGCAAAATCAATTGGGTAGCTTTTAAATGAGAATTTTAAAATGCCGTTTAAAGAAAGCTGCCCTGTTGTTTTTCAAGCAAGAGAATTGGAGATAGATGTGATATTTTGTGTACTGTTTTTCTGAAAAAGTATAGAAAAGTGGTTCTGAGCAAGATCAACATGTAAGGGGAATGTATGTAAGAGCCCTGTGTTGTCTTAGCTCTTACCAAGATGAGTCCAGGAGGATAATGTTCCAAAAGTCCCCAAAGGAACTTTTCCAGAACATACACAAGTGTGCTCCTGTGTCCAGCTAAGGTGGTGAACCACTGTTAAATATCAAGTGATGTGTTTTGTTGAAGTACAGAAAAGAGTGATACTTGCTGACAAATGTCTTAATAGAAAGGAACAAGACATTTAAAACTGATCTAAGTAATAGGCCTTATTTCTGGTTTTGCCCTCATTAGGCATGACTCAGGAGTCACATAAGTCTCACTATTTCCAATATTGCTTTGAACAAATATTTTGGCTTGAGAAAGATGAGTTTTTGTATTTACTGCAAGCAATCTGAGAATACCAATTTAAGTTTAATTACATGCAAGTTTGCTAATTTCTGGTCCTCCCCCCATTTCTACTCAGGAGAAGGGTGGTGGGCATTTTATTTAAGAGACATGGTAATTCACAAAGAAACATGAGTTAGGAACTTAATCTTTTGGACCAGCAGGAAGATGTGGTTCTTCTACTTTGTTCCATTAGTCTGCACATCTTGTCTGCCCCACCCCACCTACAACCTTACACAAAACATAAATAGGATTTCAGGATACCTTCCAGAGAATCCATGATGTGTCTTTAGTTTTAGGGGAGACCTGTGGCATCACAGGTATTTATTTCTAAAGGTTTTATCCAGTTTTTAGTGGGTAGGCACTCCCCACCCCCAAGCGTTTACCAAGGATGGATATCAGAATCTGCCCTTGAGGATTTTAGAGATTTTGTAGAATAAATATCTTACTTAAAAAAATACGTGTTTTGGAAAGCTGTAAGTGGGTGTTCAAATGGCATTGAAAATATTAAGTAATTACTTAAAGGCTTATTTTATAATAGGTGGCAATTTTGGAGGTAGCCCTGGTTATGGAGGAGGAAGAGGAGGATATGGTGGTGGAGGACCTGGATATGGCAACCAGGGTGGGGGCTACGGAGGTGGTTATGACAACTATGGAGGAGGTAATAAATTCACCTGCATCTTTATGTGGGAATTTGGATTGGAATTAATGATTTTCAACACATGAGATTTTTCATTTCATTGTTGTTGATGGTTGTCTTTTAAAAAAAAATGTAGAATTGTAGATAGGTGTTTTGCATTTATTCTGATCTGTTATTGTGGGAATTTTGTCTTAAGTACTTAGCATGTATCACTGGTTTAATATTTGGTTGTGTTGTGGGGTTTATTGTACAGAAATTTCCAAATTTTTTACAGGAAATTATGGAAGTGGAAATTACAATGATTTTGGAAATTATAACCAGCAACCTTCTAACTACGGTCCAATGAAGAGTGGAAACTTTGGTGGTAGCAGAAACATGGGGGGACCATATGGTGGAGGTAATTTATTAGATTTTTCAAATTTGTGATGGAAATACTGTGTTTCATGACTTTGAAGAAAGATAACTTTCAAGTTTATGCTTGGGTAACACTTCCCATCAAATACACAGTGTTATTGAGAGTAAAATTTTGGGAAAACAAAAATAACATTACTGGGGGGGGATTATGGTGGGAGTGGGATGTTCAGTGATATAAAATATTTTGGGGTTAGTGAAGTGGATTAGATGTTTTCAGTGGCTTTGGCTGATTAAGAAAAAGCCAAATAAAATTGCTGAGCATATTGCAAGTGGTATAAATTTTGTATGACTCTTAGAAGCTAATTTAGTAAATCTGAACTTTTCGTTCACATCATTGTTGAGAGTTGTTAGTGGGACAGAAATAGATTCCTTATGTTTCTTATGCTGGGTATACTTTCTTAAAAAATCTTTGAAATGATGGTGGAAGAGAGCCCTCTAAAGGAGTAGCAGTAGTAAAATGTTTTCAAGTTTAAAGGAAAAAATAGAAAAATCTGTGAATCTGGATAATTTAATCTTCTGCGTTAAAGAGGCTAACTAGAAACGGTCTCTGATCTGCATGTTTTAAGGAGTGTATGGCTGTAAAATAAAATCAGCTGTAGAACTTGGGAAATCAAAATAAGTTTGCTTTCTCTTGTTCCGATAATTCTAGGAAACTATGGTCCAGGAGGCAGTGGAGGAAGTGGGGGTTATGGAGGGAGAAGCCGATATTGAGCTTCTTCCTATTTACCATGGGTAAGTAGCTTTTAAGTTTCACTTTATTAATATCTTGGGAGACCTAGCTGCCAGGAGTTAAAAGCTTTTTAGGATCATGTTATCTTTCCTTAAAACCTGGTTAGATGGATAATTTCATAACCTATTTTTTTTTACTCTTTACTTCTGTTGAAACAGGCTTCACTGTATAAATAGGAGAGGATGAGAGCCCAGAGGTAACAGAACAGCTTCAGGTTATCGAAATAACAATGTTAAGGAAACTCTTATCTCAGTCATGCATAAATATGCAGTGATATGGCAGAAGACACCAGAGCAGATGCAGAGAGCCATTTTGTGAATGGATTGGATTATTTAATAACATTACCTTACTGTGGAGGAAGGATTGTAAAAAAAAAAAAAAAAAATGCCTTTGAGACAGTTTCTTAGCTTTTTAATTGTTGTTTCTTTCTAGTGGTCTTTGTAAGAGTGTAGAAGCATTCCTTCTTTGATAATGTTAAATTTGTAAGTTTCAGGTGACATGTGAAACCTTTTTTAAGATTTTTCTCAAAGTTTTGAAAAGCTATTAGCCAGGATCATGGTGTAATAAGACATAACGTTTTTCCTTTAAAAAAAATTTAAGTGCGTGTGTAGAGTTAAGAAGCTGTTGTACATTTATGATTTAATAAAATAATTCTAAAGGAAATTGTGTAATTATAGACTTTTTATTTTAAATAAGTTAAGGAGTGGGTAGTATAATTAAGGTCCATTGCAAAGCTGTTGTTATATTTGTGTAAGATAAATGCTGGTCAGATATAAGTGTGTTGTCTGCAATTCATCAGGATTAAAGTATCTAGATAACTTAAGGGATATCTCTGCAAGGAGAAACACCTTTTTAGATCTTTTAGATGCTGCTTCTTCAATGCAAGGAAAGGAAATAACCCCAGCGAGGTACTCTTCAGGGATACAGGTCTAGTACAAGAGAACTCTTGACGGCTACTAAGTTCAGCCAGTCTTAAGGAACTGTGCTGTTTCTACAAAGCTTTAACTACAGTAGTTTATAAGGATGCCAACGAAAGCTGAGGGTGTAGAGCAAAATAGTTCTAAGCTTCAGTTAAACTTCTTTAGGTAAGATCTCATTTACTTTTCCTTTCTTAATTTTCCTCCCCAAAAGATAAACTAATACTCTTCAATGGTCTTTCAGTATAGTGGTTCTCATGTAGTTTAACATAGCTATAAATTGAGTTTAACAATTTATAAACTCAAGAGAATAATTTTATAAACCCTGTTTTCCAATCTGTCATTAAATTATTTTGGTTGTTTTTTTTCCCCTTTTTTTCCTTCTTTCCCATCCCCCTCCCCCTCTATGAAGATTCAGGTGCTTAACATATCATTTTTTTCCCTGCTGGAATTTTAGCATTGATATGAACCATGGACAAGTATATTCTGCTGCCACAAAGACTGTAAAGTGCTTCATTTCAACAGCTGAGGCAAGCCAAGTGATCATTAATAAAGCTTTTCTTGGTTCCTTCAGTGGTGTTGGTAGTGAAATGGTAGGTAAAAGTTAGGCTGCAAGTTGAATAAATCATGAAATTTCCCATCGTTACACCCTTGTGTATTCACATTTCTTGGATCAAGCATTTTGAGTGAACTAGGGATTTTTTTTTTATTAAAAATAAAGACGTTTTGTTCTTCTGTTATTTTGATACGGTTCTAGCTTTACATGCTTATCAGGATCAGGCTAAGGAGAAGGTAGGGCAAGATGGTTAAATCTACTTTCAGATAATTTATATTTATGAATAAAAGTGTCTACATTATAAATCTTGTATGTATCCAATTCTAAATACTTAGGTTTAAATGTGGTAATTCTTTCCCAATTCCTAACCTATAGGAGAGACGTAGGTTGGCTGCTGAAGTTTCATTTCTTAGATGTCATCAGAGATTGATTGCCTGGCTTTATTGCCTTTCCAGGAATGTGATAATCAGGGCATATTCTACTGTATGCACCTGTGAGTCTTCTTTGATCCTAAGACCACCACTGAAATTATTTAGGTTCTTTGGACAAACATGATAAACTTCTTCAGATACTTTTTTTTTCCTTTGGCAGGAAGGTGTCTTGCTGCAGGTAACTAATGAAGAAGTGGTCAACCACAGAATCTTCAAGAAATAAGAAATTCTGTACCATCTGAAAGTAGTTCTTGTTGGTGCCTTCATTTTAAAAAGCACTCTTAAGATTAAAGGGAAATGTTTTCTGATAAAATAAGACTTCATTTAGTACAGGTTCTTAATATATAACAATTACAAATTGAGTATTGTTTGTAATGGAGTAACATCAAATCAGCTAGAGAGAGAAATGTATCGTGTTTTGAATTAGGTTTTGTGAGTAGACAGATTAAAATTCTATTTTAAATATAAAGTTTATTAAAATAAATACTTTTGTATTCAAATACTTGGTGTAATGTTTACACATAAAATGTGAATCTTGTTCTATGAACATTAAGTTGTCTAAAGGATTGCCATCCACTAGATTTCTAAAGCAGTTTCACAAAGCAATGCATATTGCCATTTTCCTTTCAATATGGATAGACAAACGAGAAAAGCATTGTGGACATTATTGGCTGTCCCTAATAAAATGCCATTCTTTATACACTGTATATTCAGCGTTTGAATAATGCTACACATTTCTGGCTTTGCCTTGTATGTTTAACATTGCTGGTGGTGTTTTTAGTCATTACAGATTCTAACCAGCTAAAGTGGTCCAACCAAGTTTGGTGGCTATGCAAAGGCATTGAGACAAAATCTGTCATTAGTTTGAAATGTGAATTAGCTCTGTTTCGTTATACACTTAGTATCAGGTGGTTGTCTTAAAGGGTGAAACATGGTGGATAAAATTTAATAGGCAGTGAATTTCTTACTTGGATGTTCACTTGAAATGATGAAAAACCAGAAAAATAGTAGGGGACAAAGAGTAAAGTTGACTTGTTCTAACTATTTCTTTTGGTTTTGATATGAGGTATCACAGGTAAGTCAAACAAATGATGGCTAACGGAAGATGAGCTTTGCATCCATTGTCAGCTATAAATTTGTTTACGTTTGGCCGTGGATTTACTAGGGAAAAATAATTCTTAATGTCTTAAAAATGTCTAGCTCTACAAAGAAGTTAACTTTTGAAGATAAATCAAGTTGGTATAATACAACCCTAAAATACTCAGCGTTTAACACCAGCACAAATAGGGGAAGACATCTGTATTATGTATTAATGGGGTGAAATGACCTAGCTTTATTGAAATGTGCAATAGGTAATGTTGAGTATTATGTGTGTGTGTATATTGTGTTGAGCTGCTAATTTTCTTTTAGAAATTGAGATTTAAGGACCTTTTTGTTCTAAAAGGAAATATTTGAGACCTGTTACATTTTCACCTCACAGTGTGTTTGGAAGTCAGCAATTTGGAAGCAGCTTAGCTGTGCGATTTATAGCTGAAGCTCAGGGTTGTATGTAAGTCAGGGAAAACGACTGGGGCTGGAATATTTGAATCCAAAATGGCCTTCTGACAGGACTGAAGGTTGGTACTGGCCATTTCCTTTACCCATAGCGAAGCAACGAAAGAATCCTCAAAATACAACCAGTGTTTCTGTAAGTTATCTTGTGATCAGCGTGGGAGGGGAGGGTCTTACTCACATGACGACCAAAAAGCAAGAGTTATTGGGAGTCATCTTGGTGGATGGCTTCCATACCTGGAGTGTTTTCCTCTTTGGTAAAAGCTTTTGAAACTGGATCTTCTGTGTGGTTTTCAATATTCTGATTAAGTGCATGAGTATGTTAAAGTTGGTCTGAAGTGATTCTTAATATTTAAAAGTACTGAGAGGCAATTAAGGGAGGCTTTAAAAGAATCGTGTCTTGGTTCCTTAGTAATGACAATTACTAGTTCAAACGTGTATGGATATGTGGTGCTTTTGCAGAAGGTAGAAAACATCACTAATCTCAGTATACCCAAAGTGCGTGTGTACATTTTGTGGCTTAGTTATATTTGAAATCAGTCTAAAGTTTGGAACAAATATTTTCAGGTGGTATACCCAGTGATTTTGATGCTGCTCTATTACTGCAACTAAAGTATTTAAGTGAAAAATATTTAAATTATTAAGCACTAATATGTACTCCATAGGATGACTTTGTTGTTCTGGCAGCTGGGCTGACTTCTAACTGCTCCTATATTGTATTCTAAAGGTCAGTGCTGAACTGGAGCCAGCCTAGAAATGGAACCCAGATATCCAAATCTTGCAATAGTTCTAATTTCCGTGTGAGGATTTCATCATGGCCTGTTAGCTATCAAAAGGAAATAAGGTTTTAATAGGAAAAGGACAAATGAGATGCTGAGCGCTGGTCGGAACTAGATTTCACTTTTAATTTCACTTTTGATTTTCAACTGATGATAATTCTATGATGAAGGGATGATTTCAGGAATAACAGTATTTTCTATAGGTAAGGAAGGTAAGACTACTTTTATGTTGGGAGCAGTTAAAAATGTAAGTTTGGGCCAGTCGACTGAAATCAGGAGGGAAAATGATGCCTAGCAAAAAACATGCTTCAAAGAGGCCGAAGGCCAATTATACAGATTACCAGATTTATAGGTGTAAACACTGCTGATCTTACCTAGTTCTATGGGTCCTTTTGCGGCTAGAGTCTGTAATTAAACCCCCAAATACTTGGAGACATTTGGGAACTTGTTTATCATCCCCTAACTTTGATTGATGGAACTTTTTCTCAATTCAAGTTAAGTCTTGACTGTTCATCCATGTCTTGTTCAGATTAGCTGAAGACTGATTTCACTAAGGAATGGGTCAGGTAGCTAACGGTCACAGTAAAATTAAAATGCATATGGCTTCCATTAGGACTTGACATTTTGATCTGTTTATAAAAGCTTGAGAATCAAATTTTCTCAACTATTCCTTTCAACTGATAAAACCTGGCATTTTTTTTAGGAAAGACTCAACTAGGGCTTCCCTGGTGGCACAGTGGTTGAGAGTCTGCCTGCCGATGCAGGGGACGCGGGTTCGTGCCCCGGTCCGGGAAGATCCCGCATGCTGCAGAGCGGCTGGGCCCATGAGCCATGGCCGCTGAGCCTGCGCGTCCGGAGCCTGTGCTCTGCAATGGGAGAGGCCACAACAGTGAGAGGCCTGCATACCACAAAAAACAAAAAAAACCTAGCAGAATCGTCAGTCTTGGTGTATCTTAACCTGTAAGTAGAGAGCTTAGGCTAAAATGGTGGTGTGAAATTTTCACTGCTGACATATCAATAATGGAGAGTAAGCAGCTTCAGCACTACTGAAGAGCAGTGTGGTATTTATACAAAGTGACTGTCCGGAAACTAGCCCATGGCAAATGAGATGAAACTGGCTGGTGAAAGCTGCATTTGTTGACCTTTGGTCACAATGTACCAAATACCTCATGGAGCTCAAAATTTCAGTTGCTGTGCATGTTTTGAATCCCAGCTGTCTCCGCTGTGTGCCTCTTTTTTGCCCATTTGATGTTCTTGATATTTTCAGGGATTGGGGAGAATGCCGAGCCCGACAAGAGCAAGCACTTTAATTGAGCAGATCGGGATACCTGCAGTTTCAAAACTTAGAATTGGTTGTGGCATTTTACATTGTACGTAGACTTGAAAGAATGTGCCTTGAAGCTCTGTTTAAGAAGCTAAGACATTTGAGGTGGGCTCCCTTGGAAAAAGCCAGCCTGTCACCATTGAACAAGTGGTTATTGCACAAAACTGGTCAGTAGAGCGAAACTTGCATCTAGAAGCATTTTGCTACTACGTGGGGCTTGAAACAAATTCCTAGCTCCAATTTAAAGTATAAAGGCTTACTATAAAAACCCACACTCTGCATTTCTGTAACCCAAAATAACTTTGACTTGTAACATTTATGTTATTAGGCAATTATTCTAACTGCAGAAAACATCTGACAACCTTGATTCTTCAAATTTTGAAATTAGACTAACAGTATATGTTCGCAAACCTTGACAGCGCAGTTGTCTTCAGAAAATTCCTGAGGTTTTATTTCAAGTGCCATTATTTCTGTTGTCCTTTTTATCAAATGGCTATCTTTTTGCCTCTTTGAATATCTTTCGTTTTGCTGTAGTATTTTCATTTAAAGTCTGTGCTTATCATCCCTTAGTGGTGGTCTGCGTTCCTGAATGACCTGTACATGCTTGATTAAATCTTTCCATATTTAAGCAAGTTGGGTTTTTTTTTTTTTTTTTTTTGGCGTGAGCTGTTAGTGTTCCAGATGTGGAGCTATCCCTGCAGGCTGGCTTTACTGCCAGGGAATTAGTCCTATTTCTGTATATGCAGGCAGTTCTAGTTATGGGAAGGAGGGAGGCTGTTTGTCCTCAGGTGTTAAAGCCTAATGCAGTAATATTTTAAAGCTCCAGTTTGTTTGTTTGGGCGTCCTGGTGTAGAGCTTGGTCTATTTCATGTCATGTTTTGTGTGTTAGGTCTAAGGGGGGGAATTCGCTTGTCAGTTCAGTGTTGACTATATTCAGTTTGACTTCAGTCTGATCAATTTGTGTAATTTTTAAAATTTAACACTATGCTGCCCGATTTGCTAGATATTCACCTGTGTTTTTAAATGTGGGTATTTTGGAAGAGAAGTTTTCTTGAGATTTCTGTATAAAAGGGTAAAGTTAGTACTTTATAAAATCAAATACAAAATTTATTTCCACAGAAAAAGCTACATAAGTTATCATCAAAATTAAGCTAAAACAGTTCTTGAAAACTCTAAATGAAAATGTTAAGGCTACTTGTATTTTAAAAGCATGTTTTGAAATGTGTTTGCTCTCTTTGAAGCGACCATCTTACTAAGAAATGGCTAGTGACAGACAGTTACCAAGTTTTCACGTCACTCTGTTTCTGTATACTAAGGAGTTCATGAAACATTGTGGCTTCGGCCCCCCAAGTCTGATATTGAAGTCCTAAACTGGTCAGTATAAGCTTCAAAAATGTAGCCTTAACTGTGTGATTCAAGTAGCAGAGAACACTTGAGCTAAACTTTGAAGCAGATTTCAAATGGTTTTTGATCAGTTTCTGAACATTACGACTTTATGCATATGGATGGAATCCATCTTCAATTTCTTCTCTCACTTTTTCGTTTTCCTTTTTGATTTTCCTTTTTTTGGCCTGGGATCACCAATTCCTTGGGTACAATCAAAACACTTCCATCACGGCTGCACTGAAGAGCATACTGGTTTGGATTGACTGGCCTACCTTCATCATCTCTTAACCTACTAAAAACATCATGATAGAGATCATGCAGTTTCTGTTTCATTATATTTATAGCTTTGTGACACTGGGATCGCTCTCTCTTAAGGGTTTCCTTCTTTGCTTGCAAGTTACATACATCATCTTCCAGATTCAAAATTACATCCAATTTGCGCCTACGGCAGTTTTGAGCAGCAACTTTATTTTTCCCTCTTCGTCTAATATCACGGATGAGTGACACTTGAAAATCTGTCAGATAGTACCTGCTTAGCATGCTGTTGAAAGAATCTACAGGCATCTGGACAATTTCATCCACAGAAAAAGGGATGTGCAGAGCTTTAGCACGCAGTTCATCACGGCTTAAGTTTCTGTCTGTGTCATTGAGGTACCCACGCCTTATTTTCTGTGACTTCCCAGGCCATGAAAAAGGTCCATAAGTGGATTCTAGTGCACTTGGCTGTAAGTGGTAAGTGTGATTATGTAATATGGGTTGAAATGCAAGGTCCCCGTGAAAATGAGAGTTGGTCCTGTGATCCATGTGACAAAGTTTAGTGGACTCTAGGTAGCAGCCTCCTACAGCCCCTTCTAAGTCACGGTGGGAAAGAGATTCAAGGTCACTACTAGAACGTGAAGCACCTTCACATGTAGAGCGTGAGGAGTTAGACTTGGTGACAGAGGTGCTATTGTGGCTTGAATTTAAGGAAAGCCCAGAATCAGAATCTGGTTCTTCAAAAAGCTGAGAAACTTCCATTGGATCAAAACCTTCTGTGGCCAAAGACATTAAATTTATCTCATCAAGTATGTTTATATCAAGGTCATACAGAAGGTCTTGGTTTGTTAGATTCAGAAATCCTGTCAAATTAGTTCCAGAAAGGGTCTGTTCAGGATTGGTAAGAGGAGAATTTAATTGCAGAAACAGTTCTTGTGGCTGTGAAGTCCTTGCTACTGGATCCCTTCTAAATGTATTGTCAGGACACAACAACATGGCCTCATGGAGATTTACATCGTGACTTACAGCCTGGCTAAAGTTTGCATTATAATGTGTAGGAGAATTCATGCCATCATTGATACTTCCTGGGAGAGGACTGTCTCCCAGTGAGATGCCCTGGAAAAGGAAAGGAAAAAAAGCACTATAAATAAAACTATTTTCAATAGCAGTTCTAGTACCTAATACAATACTACTTGTTCCTCTCTCGTGTTAATTTCTCTATGTAAGGATATGCTGTTGGCTACAAATAACTTCCCTTAGTTAAATAACACAGGCAATATAATACATGTGAGCCCAGGTGAGTCTATGCTATGTCAGGGAAAGATTTGTTCTTTGAACATCATGGGAAATTAGATTGTTAGTATGAAAGCAGGCTTGAAAAATTTTAGTATCTTTCTTACCCTAGCTGTTGGCAGTCTAAGTCCACCTTGTGGACTGTCATGGATAGTCACAGCAATAGTGAAACAGTCTTACTGTGGGGGGAGAGGTGTCTTACAGCAAATTGGACTGCTATAAAGTGCCTTAGTTTGTCAAGTTATGTACTGCCATTTTGATTCAATATGGATTTTATGAATTTGATTACATGTTTGTGATTATTTGGAAGGGGGGACTATACATATTTGGCTAATTCTCCAAAGAAGTGTTTCTATAAAAAGTAAATCCTAAGTCTGTGCTTAAATAATGCACTAGAAACTGTTATCTAAGTATTAGTTTAAACTGCTGTGTATCCCAGGTAATAAGGTTGTGTTTATGCACAGAGAGGTCACTGCAGATATTTTTCCTGCAAGGATAAAAGCCAAGATTCCCATTACCTCCAGTGGATTTTCAGGCTGTGATGAAAGCAACTGAAGTAAGTCTTCCAGAGAGAAAGATGTGTCTGTTCCGTTTCGATGTCTCTAGAAAAAGTGCATCATTCATTTAAATTAAAAGACTGAAGTGGTTGACTGGGGTTTTTAGGCTTAATCTGGAAAGGGTAACCAGGTGTTACATCTATGCTGGATTTTTATCTCTAGTTTGAAATTTGACGTTCTTTTTTAGTACTCAGTATTTTAACATCCTGCTTTAAACAACCTTTAACTTGACGACTCCTCCATTCTTGCCCTAACCGTTCTTCATCTTATGTTTTTAGCTTATATTCTTAGTTCCACCTTATTTTGTCCCTCTCCAGCCAGCTTACCAAATTGATTTACCAAAGTTTTATCAACTTCACTTGTTATTGCTTTGTCTCCTGCCTTAAGGGTTTAGTTTGTTGATAGTTTATCTCAAGTTTATCAAGCTTAATGTTTTCCTTCAGCCACGTCATTTATTACTACTGATATGTTTGCTATCGTCTGTCATTAACAGCTAATCTTTTTTTCCCTTGGGTAGTTTTAAAGATTTTTTTCTTAGTCTTTGTTGCCCTGCCATTTCACTGTGATATATATGTCTGGGATTTAACTTATTTACTCTACTTTGGACTCTGTATTCCTCTAATCTGAGCCATAAGATCATTTTAATTTTGGACATATTCTGCCATAAACTCTTTGATACTGCTTCTCCTTCATACTTCCCAGCCTCTCCTGGGACTCCTATTAGAAATAATTTAGATTTTCATATTCTATCACTGTCTTTTTATATGTAAAGGTGAGCTTGTCTTTGTTGAGAACAGTTTCTATAGGAATGACACATACCAAGGGTTTACGAACTAGGTTTTATACTTTTCTCTGCAAGGACCAGTTTTTGTATCATTTTCTAGAAAGACCTTTTCTTGACTCAGGATTCCTGATGGTGATGGTAGTCTGAATCCACACCATTTAGTATTCTGATTTCTAAAGGTTGGATGGACAGCTTCCTTACTGTGTCTCCTCACTGGTGGCTTGAATTGTTGTATTCCTCATTTCCTGAACCAGAAGAGCCTTTAAACTTTAAAGCAGGGAACTCTTTAACTCCAGCCTCTGTCATGGCATCTGGATAGAGTTCTTCTTGGGGACTCTTCAGCCTTGGTGCCTGATTGTCTTAAATTCTGGATTTTGAGTTCCCTCTTTGCTGCTTGTATCTGTAGAGTTCTGTGTCTTGCTTTTGAGATCAGTTATACATTTGAAGATATTATCCATTCTGTCTTCTCCAGGATTTCTGTATCTGATGTGTCAAAGGGATGTCTTTACATGTTAGCAAGTTAACATTCCTGACTCGTGCTGTGTATAACTCCCACCCCCAACTTTTTACTTTTCTTTTTTGAAGATTCAGATCAGCTGGACTGATTTTGTATATTATATGTGGGTATAAATACTTGGTTTCTTTTTCTGCAAAATACTATGGAGCCATGTTTTCAAGGCTTTCTGTCTATTTCTATGGATGCTATAGAACTTATTTAAGGTAAACTGGTGAATAATAGGATTTCTTGTTCTTCTTTAACTGGCAAACGATGCATTCTTAGTGGGTAACTTCTTCACCAGTTGGATTTTAAATGATTCCTAGTTAAGAAATTTCAGAAACTTGATTCATCAGTCCTGGCCAACCATTGACCAAAATCTGCATTCCTGCAAAAACAATCCTTAACTGTGGGTAAATAACACTTTGCAGAAAAGAAACCCTTAATATGTAGAACATAGAAATAATATGTTATTATGTATGAAGATCATTCTGCTTAAAATGAATTATGGACTGATCCTTCAAGCTAGTCAAAGATGTGTTTCATTAGGTACCTGTTTTCAGTGCCCCTGGAGATAGAGGTCTGAGGAGCTAGCCCCCTGGGTGATCCACAGGAGACAGAGGCAAGAGATAGGAGGGTGCAAGCTGTATTTCTCCCCAGGTTCCTTTCTGCTCTTGAGGGTGGTGGTGTTGGCTTCAGGTAACTGCTAGTCCATGGCGGGGCCTCCCTCTTCCTTCGTGTTTCCCTTAAACCTGCCTTCACCTCTTAAAAAAAATCCCCTCATTCACTTCTGGTCAGAATCTCATGGGCTGATGCCTTCTACTTGAGGGCTTTAACTGTGGACAGCGTTCTGTTAGCAGTCATCCTGCTTCTTAAATCTTCACATAAAATACAAACAGTTGTATTTTTCGTCAAGAATTCACTGCGTTTTGAACAGAGATCACTAGGAGTATTCAAAAAATATGGTGGACACTTAATACCTTTTAAAAGATGAAACAATATATAAATTCAACTTGTCTTTAGTGAGAAGAAAGTATCTTCACAGCAATATATATACACCTATATATATGTGTATTTAGTCTTCATTAACAGCTAGCCAAGTCCAGGCTTGCAGTGGAGCTAGAAAGAACTTACTGTTAAAGAGTAAATTATGTCAGTCTTCCTAGGTATTTCCAAATGCCAGTGATTCACTTTGGTCACAAACTCCCTACTAAGTAACATACCTCAGTAAGAGCATATGCATTGTTAGATGCTCCTACAAGAAATGTATAATTGTCATGTCATAAATGATTAATGTTTCTAGAAGGTTTTGTTCAAATTGTCTCAAGTCAAATTTTAAATTCGTGGAGGAAAGCTCCCTACTTCATCTATCACTTCATTATTTAACGAGTGCCTGTTTTCTAGCAGTGATAGTAACTACCTTAGTTACTATAGGTAATTCAAAAAAGTAGAAAACAAAGTTGCTACTTTTCTGGGAAGTCTGGTGAAGGGGTGTAATTGCAAAGACATACCCAGGAGAAAAATGAACCAAGAGCATAAATCTATACAAAATGAAGTGGTAAAGAGACTGGTAAAAACATCTTTTGCCTCAAAACAGATGACTTGGGAGGCACTCAGGAAAGTGAGCTGAAATGTCTCCTTCAAAACAAATACGGTTCTTTCAGTGTTCACTGGCTGATGTGTGTGTTTAAGCAGGTGGTAAAGCCATAGGAAGGTACATGAATTACAAGGAAAACACAAAAGGCCTGGGGAGAACAACAGTGGGTAAGAGCAGAGGCAGGTGGAGACACATGCATTTCACAGTGAAATGCCAGGCTGCAATGGGATCCTCAACTGTGGGTCATAAAAGTGTTGAACAGTCTGAGAGGTAAAGTGAAAATGGGAGGGTTCCTTGGGGTGAGCTCCCCACTGTGAGACTAGCAAAAAGGGACTTAGAAACCACATAGAAACATGGTGCGTTTAGGGAACACAGCAGATATGCATCCGGAGCTTGCCTGAAAAATAAGGGCAAGAGACCAAGCAAGGGATTGTTAGAGAAGTGATTGGACTGACAAAGGAGGTGAGGTGCAGGTTTCCAGGACCAGCACGTGGTTGAGAAGCCACCTAAAGGTGGAGGTGCATGTTTTCCTTGTGGAGAGAAGGGCAGATGAAGGACTCCCAGCTGGGCGGTGGGGACTCCAAAGAAACTGAAATGAAAGTCCATCCAACAGAGAAGCAGTTTTAAGTAACATCCTACGGTCCAATTACAGGCTGGCACCAGTCAAGGAACACCTTTCCTGAGCTCTACCACCGATCACACCCTCAGCTCCAGAGAAGACAGCTTGGCTGTACAAGCAAGGGAGGAAGAACTGGGGAAACGAGAAGCTGGCCACACACACCCCTTTCCACTCGGCCAGGCTTTGAGACTGCAGCAGGGATAGGAGGGGAAAAACATTTCAGTTCAGTTTTTGAGAATTACACTGGCTATATTTATCAACTGCTGCACTGGGATGACCGGGGAGACATTTTTGTCTGATTTATATAGAAGTCACAGGGTCTGTCCCAGATTTTACCCAGCGTGTAGGGAAGAACTAATTCCCTAGAACAGGCTAGAGGGGGTGGGGGCGTGGTGGGTGGGAAAAGGAGCAGAGCTGTTTTGACTTCAGTCATGTGATGTTCGGTGTGATGTTACATAGGCTACAATGATGGTGTGCTGTCTGAGAAAAGGGCCAAGGCATGGTACTCTCTATCCTCCCAAACAGTGTTCAAGGCCCAGCTGCAAATGCCACCTGAGGCAGTTCAGGGCTGAGAGACCCATCAGGGCAAGCCCTGCAAGGGTGCCACCTTCCAGGGGAAGTGTCAAGTGGTTAAAGGTCTGTGGAACCTCCAGACCCATCTGGAGCATTTGTTTGCCAGGCTTGTGGGCTAGGACCTCAGCAGGGCTGAGCAGAATTATGTTCCAAGTGAAAGAAGGGAGGAAGCACAGGCTACAGGAAGAATCCATCCCTTCAGCCTAGCTTCTGGAGTTCATCTTTCTACATACCCTTTTCACTGCTGATGAGTGTGGTTATACAGAGGAGCCAAGGAGGTTATCCTACTCGGCCTGGTCAAAGATGCACAGTGGGCTCCTGGATTGCCCCTTCATCATGGTGTACCAGGAGACTTAATGAGGACTTGTGCCCGAGTCCCAGCTGGACTGAGGGTGATATGCCTGCAGGGTCGGGTCCTCTGGCTTACCCTGCTAGACCTAGCCAACCTGGTTGCTTCTACAAGTGGCTGGTTGATTGAAGATTCCTGGGTTCAGAATGCCAGCCATCTCTTTATCCCTTGCAAACACCACAAAACCTGCTAGCAAGTTCCTGGATGGGTGTCTGAGTTTAACCAGATATAATGTTCTGTGGGCTGATTCCTTTATCAACCAAATAACCACATCCACAATTTTAAAAAAACATGTATTTTCATATATCAGATTTACTTGACGGTAAGGCACGCATATACAAAATTCATTCTCAATACAAACTATCAAAAGCCATAAAATCTACCTTGAAGCCAAAATGGTACAGCCAGGATATTCTGACTTGCTTACCTCGTTTCGAGGTTCAGTGGTCTTTTCTGCCTCCCAGGCAGGTTTATCTGCTACTTTATTTTCATCTTCATTCTGCTGTAGTGATTTCTCCCTCTGGGTTGATGATCTTTGCTCATTTTCCTCATGCTGGGAACTGTGATCCACAGCTCTTAGTACCTCATTCTCCTATAAAAGGACCACAAAATGTGCTAAGTACAAATCCACGTTTCATCAAATAAGTCAAATCTTTAAAACTGTTTTGTGCTTAACTGCTCAGTGATCAGGAAAACCCACAAGTCAAATCTAAGACTGGCATTTCATTATCAAACATTTCATTCTGAAACAAAGGTCAGTTTTGTGTCCTGTCCTTTTTAAGAACTCACTGTGAGACAGGCTGTTCTGATCTGGATAATTTAAATTATATGCATTTATAAAGCCCCTGGACTTCAGGGTGGGTTAGAAGAGCTGACTTCACTTTATACATGTCTGTACTGTTTGAATATTTTACAACAAACATGTATTTCTTTTACAATCAGGAAAAAGGTAAATATATTTTTATTTTGAAAGAATAAAGTTAACAATAAAGCTTAAACTAACATCTCTGATATTTTCAACTATGCTTATTTACACAGATGAGTCCTTCCACCTTTAACTGAGGAGACAAAAGGCAAGAGAATTTTTCTGAACATTCAAATAGTTATCATTTAGCATATACTGTATATTCTGATACTTTCAATTATGATATTAAAAGTTCTCTGTATAATGTTTCCCCTGTAACATACCATCAAGGCCTCTTAAATCCTTTCAAAGGATCTATTTTTAAATTCTCTCTTCCAGCAACAAAACACACTGGACTAACTCAAGGACAGCACCACTGCCCCCACTCTAAACCGCAGAAATGTTCATCTTTAAAAAAAAAAAAAAAAAAGTGTAGTTCAAAGAAATGGAAATCAACAGATGCCAGAAACTAGGAGAGAAATTAAAGCAGGAGCAGAAAAGGAAGCTGATGTGCTGGTGGCTCACTTGGTTTTACTTGCTTCTCTTTTCACTGTACCAAACTATACCACAAACTCAGCCTCCCTCTTGACACTGTGGACGCTAGTCTTCTTCCTACCTCAAATGATCTCTCCGTTCAAGTACTTGATCACAAGGAGCTCGTGTGCTCAGGCACATTGCTTCTGCTACCCTATCGTCTTTGCTGCGTCAACAATTGTTTCTTGTCTATCGGCTAATTCCCATTAGCCTACTAACACACAATAACACCTCCCATCTTGAAAAGTCCCTCCCTTGGTCCCACATATTACTCTTTAGATCCCATCACATTTTTCTGCTCCTCTGGAGAGCAAAATCCTCTCGAGAGTCATCCGGACTCAGTGCATTCTCTCTTGAACCTATTTCAATGAGGTTTGTCTCCACTCCTGCACTGAAGCAGCACATCAGGGTCCCCCAAGGCTACAGTTCTCCATCTTCAACCTGTTTGACCCATCAGCAACATTTCACTGAGTTTACTCCCTTTTTCTGGAAACAGGTTCTTCACCTGGCATCCAAGTACCTTCTCTCTACTCTCCTGCCTCACCGACTACTACTCCTTTGCTGATTCTTCATCTTCACCATATAAACATGGCAATGCTCCAACGCTCAGCCTCAGGCACAGCAAGCACACTCTCAACTTCCTCCCCCATTTCCCCATTCCTGCTGCTTGTAAGGCGCCTCCTCTGCTCACCTCCCCCCAGCTCCACCCCTCCCAGCATCCCCGCCCCCCTTCCTTCAGGTCCCTATTCAAATATCACCATCTCACTTTTCTTTCCTAAGTACTCTCATAAAAAAGCATTAATATCATTAATATCAGTCTCTTTTATCTTGCTTTATTTTTTTCCCCATAGCATTTAGCACCAGCTGATATATTTATTTGTTTGTTGTCTATCCGACTAGTATGCAAATTCCCTGAGGGCAGGGACTCTTGTCTGCTTGGTTCCTGCTGTATGCCCACTGCCTACCCCTGAGCCTGGCACATAGTAGACCCTTAATAATAGTTGTTGAATAGATGAACTCCCAAACTCAACACCCTAAGACTTTGGTAGGGATCTGATTTCTGATGGGTGAGATACCAATTAAAACACTTGATTCCTGCAATTAAAACACTTGATTCCTATCTAAATTCAGGGAAGAAAGGAAAAGGTAGACTAGTCATCACTCTTTTAACCTCAGTCTTTTGCCAAGGGAAGGTTTCTTTTGTTAAACTTTAAGAGAATCTAATTCAAAATTCTAGATTCCTGAGGCAGCTAACTTTGTTTTCAAATAAGTTCGCTGCTGGTGGGCACTGGAGCTTCTTATCTCTAAATCACATGATCTGTTTTAGAACCATGAAGCAGGGTCCCCTTAATCTGTAATATTTGAGTTAACAACACGTGGATACATACATGAACTTGCAAACATAATGTTATCTATAACAATACATACATAAACAATAACGGAACAGGTGGCTAATAAACAACTAGATCAAGCCCACAAGGAAACCGATCAAATTTTTAGAGCATATGAGAGTTTGGTAATAAAAGTATGTAAGATGGGCCTGCCTAAAAACTCTGCAAGAGGAGAATGGAAGGTAGAGAAATTCTGTACTGTACGACTACAAAGCACATGGCAAGAAGCAGAAAATAGGTTAAAGGACTTGCCTGGTGGCACAGTGGTAAAGAATCCGCCTGACAATGCAGGGGACATGGGTTCGAGCCCTGGTCCAGGAAGATCCCACATGCCGCGGAACAACTAAGACTGTGCGCCACAACTACTGAGCCTGCGCTCTAGAGCCCGTGAGCCACAACTATTGAGGCCATGTGCCACACCTACTGAAGCCCGCACACCCTAGAGCCTGCACGCCGCAACTAGTGAGCCCATGCACCGCAACTGCTGAAGCCAACATGCCTACAGCCCATGCTCCACAACAAGAGAAGCCACTGCAAAATGAGAAGCCCACACACCACAATGAACAGTAGCAGCCCCCGCTCACCACAACTAGAGAGAAAAGCCGGAGTGCAGCAACGAAGGCCCAACACAGCCAAAAAATAAATTTAAAAAAAAAAAAAAAAAAAAAAAGAAAATCATAAATGAACGCTAAAACTAGGGAATAAAAATTTGATGAAAATAAGATAAATGGTCTCAAACTGTCACTCCACAGATTACTTTTTAAACACAAAGAGAAAAATAGTAACACTTTAGGAGAAACCTGGCAAACACCATCTAAACGAAGTGTTCAAAGCTATCATCACAATATGGCGATAAACCAAGATGCCTCCTGATACGATATGAAGGATACAATACCACGTCTGTGGTATTCATAATCTCAATGTAATGAGGAAACATCAGAAAACTCAAAATTGGGGGCCACTTTACAAAATAGCTGATTGATGCTCTTCCAAAACTTAAAGGTCAAGAACTGAAATACCTTTTCCAAATTAAAGATGACTTATGAGATTTGAGAACTAAATGCAATGTGTGATCCTGGGTTAGATGCAGACCCAGGAGAAAAAGTAGTTACACAGGACGTTACTGGGGCAATAGATAAAATCTGAATATGGACAACGGATTATAGTCTTAAACTTATGTTAAGTTTTCCTGATTTTGATTAATTGGTTATAGAAAAAAATCATTTTGTAGGAAATACTATACGCAATAGCTTCAATTCATCCTTAAATGTTTCAGAATGAAAATTATATGTGTATATAGATGTAATTATAAATAGGTAACTCAAACAGGGCAAAATGTAAACAATAGGTAAATCTAAGTAAGGGATATATACTATTCTTGCAACTTTAAAGTCTGAAATTATATCTCATTAAAGCTATCCCCCAAATCCCTACATAGCAAAATCACTTTGGCCAGAGCAACAGTAAAAGGCAGACTCAGGAAAACTATTCTTCCATTATAATTTCTGTTAATCTGTATTTTCCCCCCAAAGTATATACAGTCATATCAACTGCTTTACTAATTATTTTCACCTCTTCCTTCCCAACATTTAAATTTATTTCACTTTCTTGTCTAGTTGCTTTGATCATGCTTCCAGAATACTCTTCAATAACAATGGTGATACCTGACGTAAAAGAGAACACTCTGTCGCCTCTCTATTCTCAATAGTCTACTACTTCACTACTTCACTTCTGACACCGGATGTGTGGGTTTTCCATACACCCAGCAATTCTGTGACACCAGCTGGGTGTCCTATAATTTAACTCAGTTCTGACACCATCTAATTGGAGATAGTATCAGATCCCACAGCGTAAGGGCTCGGTCTCAAAGACGCCGCCTCCCCCTTCAGAGGCCAATTCCAAGTCCAGGTTGTCACCTGTGCCTCCCACCAAGTGCCTATAAATAGAAGGTCCCCACAATCCCTCCTCCTCCAGTTTAATATGTTAGAGTGGCCCACAGATCTCAGGAAAACAGTTTACTTACTAGATTACCATCTTATTACAAAAGGACAAAACTCAGAAACAAACAGATGCCTAAGAGCAAGGATCGTGGGAAGGGGCACAGAGCCTCCATACCTTGCACAATTCTTCCAGCACCTCCATGTGTTCCCCAACCTGAAAGTTCTCCAAACCCCACCCTTCTGGTTTTTTATGAAGGCTTCATTACACAGGTATGGCTAATCAAATCATTGGCTATTAGTGACTTAACTCAATCTTCAGTTGCTTCCCCAGAGGTCTGGGAGGTGGGGTTGAAAATTCCAACCCTCTCATCACTTGGTTGGCTCCCCCTGGTAACCAGCCCCCATCCTTAGGGGGCTCTCCAAAAGTCACCTCATTAACATAAGTCAGGTGTGGTTAGAAGGGGCATGTTATGAATAGGAAGACACTCCTTTCACTTTTATGGCTCTGGAGCTATTTCAGGAACTGAGGACTGAAAGACCAAATATTGTAACAAAAGTTGCTCCCATTGCTCTTAATGCTTAGGAAATTCCAAGGTCTTTGGTCGCTCTGCCAAATGGGGATTGGGGGGGAGATGAGGACCAAATACACACTAAATCACATTACCACACCTGACATTCTTTATTTTTATTTTAATGTTTCACCAATAAGGATAATATGCAGTTTTACTTGAGATTCAACAGTCTTTTTTAAAGTCGTTCATTCAATCAATGCATATTAAGTGCCAAATATTGGGTTGGCCAAAAAGTTTGTTCGGGTTTTTCTGTATGATGTTATGGAAAAATCCAAACAAACTTTTTGGCCAACCCAATACTATGCTATTGATAGATGCTGGGGATACAATAGTGAAAAAATGCTAGACTGCCTAAAGGGAGAAAGGGAGCCCAAAATACAAGTGAACTAAGAAAATTACTACAAGTTATGGCAAGTGAAAGAGAGAAGAGGGGGCCCTCCTTTAGAAAGACTGGTTAAGGAAGGCCTCTCAGGGGAGATGGCATTTTAGCTGAGATCTAAAAAAAGAGAAAGAGCTGTGTACAGAGGAGAGAAATGAATACATTCCTGTTACCATAATGTATTTGATTAGTTTGTTAATGATGGATATTGAGATGTTTCCAATCATTTCTTTAAAAAAAAAAGATATTAAAATGTCCTCACACATACTTCTTTGCACTCATGTGCGAGTAGAATAAATTCCTAATGTATGCTAGGTCAACAGATAACCTGTATTTTTCATTTGATGGACTCTACCCAATGGCCCTCCAAACATGTTTGTGGTAATTTACAATAATCCTACCAACAAAAGCGCCAATGTGATAGATGAAAACTGGCATCTCATAGTTTTAATTTCTATTTCTCATTATGTATGAGGTTGAACATCTTTCACAAGTTTGAAAGCATTTTTATTTCCTTTTCTGTGAACTATTTGTGGTCTTTGTCCATTTTTCTATCCGGGTCTTAGTCTTGATCAGTAGTAGCATAAAATTTTTACTCACCTTCTCCCATTCAGTCTCCAATTGATGCACATATGAAACAAGTGGTGACTATGAAGACAGTAGGGGAGAGAATGCCTGAGTACGCCTAAGGATGGAGGCATGAGGAGCAAAAGGGCCAAGGGAGGAAAGTCAGGGTCACAGCAGGAATCTGAGCTTCCTCTGCAGCCACACAGCAAGGGGCAGAAGAGGCAGCGTGAGAGCTGGGGCAAGTCACCCCAGTGCTGAAAGCCTGGTTTCAGAAGAGGGCCCTTTCTGACACTCCAGGGGTCTGTGAATAAGTGGCTATATGATATATCACCCAAACCAGTCCATTTCTGAGAAGGTAAGAGGGGGCTATTAACAATTAAGCTGGACAAAAGGCATAAAAACCAAGACTGTCCCAATGGCCACCCTATCTACGAGGGCACAGGGGAAGGAGACCGCGTGACTATCAAGAATCTTGATGGCAGAATAAAAAGCACTGACTGAATTTCAAAGCCCTGGGGAAGACCGATACTTTAACTCGCACAGCCTTAGTTATTCAGTGAGTATTTTTTTTAGCTAGTACTTCACTTATTCATTCAACGATCATTTACTGAGAGCCTACTATAAAGCTAACAGAAACAGGTGTAGTAAGAAGTGATGGACAAGAATTTCCCCAGGTCACTGTAACGCACATGGTGCTGTGCAACCCAGACAGCCCTCGAGGATGGACTCTTGATGGCTGCTGGGGACGTGCGGGCAGACAGCCTCCAGCTGAGCCTTTATGGAACGCCTCGCCTACCCAGGGCTGCCTCACCTAGGGCCACACACTTCTCAGGGCACCCACATCCCAGGACTGAGCAGGGAGGGCCCAAAGGCCTGGCCACCTAGGCCCATCATGGGATAACTGTGATATGCCACTTCAGCCCCAGAGCTCCTGGCTTTGTCAGCCTGCTCCATAGCTTCACTTCTGCTTCTGTCCAACGTGCTGCAAATCCCAAAGGTATTCCCTTAGAAACAGCCTGCCCACTAAACTTGGGCTCAGAGTCCCCTTCCCAGAGAACCCAATTTGTGACAGTTAGCAATCTGCAGCAGAGGAGGGGGTGCAGACACCAGGATCTCAAGGCGGGGAGGGGTGGAGGGTCCAACATTATAATATTTCTATTTAGAAACTGAAAACGGCCTATTGCACTTATAGCATAATTTGCACAGTCTGCAAGGCCCCACAAAAGCCTTGTGGCTAGGAAGGCTCAGGTCCAAAACAGGCTGAGTAAAAGAGGCCCATCCTACTCCTACCAGCTATGTGAACTTGGGCCATTTTGACCCTCAGTTTCCATGTCTGTGATGTGAAAGGGTAATATTTCTAATTCACATTTTAAGGAATTAGTTGAGAAAAAGCACTTTATACATTTTAAGATGCTGTATAGACATTAATCACTACTCCTTTCTACTGCTTTTTGATTCTGAAGAGTTGCAATTAATGACTAACTGGTGACGACTCAATCAAAACCCCAAGAGAAAGTGAGTCCAGCCCCTAGTAGCCAGTAATTACTACCTCTTTGCTCTCTTCTTTTCCTGTCTTCTTCAACTCAATGACATGGAGCTGAAATAGACGGTACATGTGTTTTATAAGCACTGTTGTATATACTGGAGATTTATGGCCCATGCCCTTAAAGAGTGGGTTAGCTAAACCCATTATTAAGTTACTTTTCATTTGTGGATAGGTAGGTGATTTTTACTGTAGTGGGGCTGGGACTCAATTTTAAAAAAAGGAGAAGAAGAAAGTTCCCACGCTCACCACAGGAAGCCATCGTAAACTTGTGGGCTGGGGTGCTTCATCCCAACTAAACACCCAGGGACTTGTACTGAACTGGCAGCTGCTGGTAAGGCAGGCCCTGCCCACCACAGCCCTGGCTGTTGGGAGCTGACCCACCCCATCCTCTGCAGGATCCAGAACCTTCTCAGTTTGGGCCCCTTAGCTAAAACTGGGTTCTTCTGTCTCTAAAATCCCGTGGCTTCTAGGGTTTCTCCTATGACATTTCTTCTACTCTATGTAAAATTACAATTATTTGGGTCTCTTCTTTCCTACTAGGGTGTAAACAGCTTTAAAAAAAATTTTTTTTATTTTATTGGGTTGGCCATAAAGTTCATTTGGTTTTAGGTAAAACTAAAACACACTTCATTTTTACCAAGAACTTTATCGAATGTATTCATTAACCAAACGAATTTTTTGGCCAACCCAATATATTATAGTTGATTAACAATGTTGTGTTCGTTTCACGTGTACAGCAGCAGAGTGATTCAGTTATACATATACATGTATCTATTCTTTTTCAAATTCTTTTCCCACTTAGGTTACTACAGAATATTAAGCAGAGCTCCCTGTGCTATACAGTAGGTCCTTGTTGGTCATCTATTTAAAATATAGCAGGGTGCAGATGTCAATCGCAAACTCCCTAACTATGCCACCCCCACCCTTCCCCCCTGGTAACCAGGGCTGTAAACTTCTGACACCTGTCCTGCAGCTGTTAACTCACCTTTGCCACCAACATAGGGAGCAGAGCTGAGCCTGGCATGAAGGTTTTCTGAGACAATGAAGGTAGTGGGAAGGGGAAGAAAGAAGCAAAGCTGGGCTTTTCTGCTCTTTGCTAAGTCTCTGAAGCTCCTGACAACTGGAAACATGATTTCTGAGTCTGTACTTACTCCACTGTATTGGGACCTGAATAGTATGATGGAGAATGACCCTAAAGACACTCTTTGTGAACGGTCCCAGCTGGCTTAGCTGGGCCTTTCATTTAGTCACCTGGGGTAGGAAGGACTGAGACCTGCTGCGACCTTCAGGGCTGGATGAACCTTCAAAGACCAACAACAGTGCGGGGCCTATGAGAATGATGACATCAGAGGGCCAGGGGTGAAGGCCAAAGAATTCTCAGGCCCATCTCTAGGCTGGAGGCAAGCTGGAGTCGTCAGGTCTAGAGAGAAGCGAGGAGCCAGATAAAGAGAGACTGCGACCTGTTTGGCCCAGGTGGTTTTTAGCAGCAGCTTATAATAATTTGAGCTCACATTTACTGAGCACTCACTGTGGGCCAGGCAACACATACATGATGTCACTTAAGTTGCTTGGCATCCCTGTAAGGTAGGTACTGTTGTTGTCTCCTCTTACAAAGGAGGAAACTGAGGGACAGAGAGGTTAAGCAACTTGCTTTAAGTCACAGAGTTAGTAGTAAGTGACAGGACCAGGGTTTGGCTGCAGGTGTTTTTACTTGATAGCCAGCTCATGGACACTGCGCTGATTCTTGTTTGCCCCTCCAGGTCCCCGCGTGTACCCCAGAAGCTGACCCCTGTAAACTCCGGGGCTCCCAGCAAGTTTCACCAGTGGGAGGCTGCAGCAGGACACTGGAGGGGGCTGGGGAGAGGGAGGAGAAGCCCGGGCATTTCTCCCCCTATGCCGGGCTCCGGTAGCCACTGGGTGTCCCAACATCCCGGTCCACTCCTGTGAGGAGTCATTCACTGAAGACTCTTCATTTGAGCCACTGGGGTGAAGCGTGCCTTCGGCGGGGATGCCGACTGCACAGCCACCCATGCTGGCTCCCACTTGCTTCACCCAGTTGAGAACAGCAGAGGTGGGAAGAGCTCATGCCGCCCAAATAAAGCAAGTTCCTCTCTGTCTGAATAGCACCTTACCAGGCAGAACAGCTAGCGACAGTGCAAGGCGCTGATCTTATTTGGATTGCGAGTCCAACAAACCAGTTGAGAAAAGACTTATCATGAGATAATTGGGGTTGAATACCGACTGGATATTTGGTGATAACAATTTTTTGTTGTCTTTTTTAGATGTGGTAATGGCACTGTGGTGATGTGTAGAAGAGTCCTTATATTTTAGGGATATACACTAAAATATTTATAGAAGATTTGGGGAGTTGATGAGGTTGTGGGAAGAGTGAGAGGAACAAAACCAGGCTTTCCTCTTCTCTTGGCTAAGTGCCTGCAAAGAGCTGGGACAAGAATCACAAGAAATGATGTCTGGGACTTGTTTCAAAATAATGGGGCATGGGGCAGGGACAGATGAGCTAAGACGGACCCTGCACTGGTGGCTGTTAAGCTGGTGACAGGGATGGGACTCCATTATCCAATCTCCATTCTCTCCCCTTGTTGTCTGTGCTGGAAACTTTCCACCATAACGTGATATAGACTAAACTCACTTCTGAAGACCCCTGGAGAAGATAGGGAGGCAGCTAGAAAACTGGCAGGCATCCTCCACGTGGCCGAAATAGCCATGCAATGTGACTGCCCATCAGCAGAAGCTGGGTATGAAAATAACCAGTGTTTCTAAACAGGAGCCTCAACACCTAGGACACAAGGGCATGAACGCCAACCTGCAAGCTTGGATTTTAAAAGGAGCTGCTTCTCCTGCAAGTCACCCCTGGTGCAGGCTGAGGGACCGGGAGAGGGTGGGGCAGGGGAGCAACAGAGATGCATTTATGATTCATTTAATGCTAGATTACTCCAGCACGCAGGACAGGCCTACTGGCTTTCAAAATGCATGATGTTTTTGTATTTTCTGTATAATGGAAAATTTCAAGCACATAAAATAAACAGAAAGCAGAATACAGTAAGCCCTCCAGGTGCCATCACACCCAGTTGCAACAATTACCTGCCATTCTTATATCACTAATACTGCCACCCCGTTCCCATCACTCAATTATTCTTTCAGTTTGTAGGTAGGATTTACACCCGCCAGAAATGCATAAACTTTAGCTGTACAATTCTGACAAGTGCAGGCACCCATTTAACTCCCACCTCAACTGTGAGGTAGAACATTTCTACCTCCCCAGAAAGGTCTCTGATGTTCTTATATTTTTACCTTAGCATTGCCTGTTCTAGAACTTAAGCATGAGTTAATTTTAAATTGCACTTATTTGCAAGTCAGTTCTGCATTCATAATTAGTTTTGGAGGCAAGCTAGTTCCCCACCCCCAGCAAGGAACTAGAGAGATCTGGCTTTAACTTTAAAACGACAGCTGGCGTCCCGCAGTGAGAGACTGAGCGAGGAGGCTGGAGCTGCTGCTGGACTGTGCGCTTGAGGGAATCTTGGTTCCCAGGCCGGAGGTCGGGCCCAAGCTCCTGTGGTGGGAACTCTGAGTCCAAACTGCTGGACTAACAGAGAACCTCAGACCCCAGGGAATATCAGTCGGAGGGACACCTCTCAGAGGTCGTCAACTCAGCACCAAGACCCAGCTCTGTCCAACTGCCTATAAACTCCAGTGCTGGATGTCTCAGGCAAAACAACCAGTAAGACAGGAATACAGCACTACCGTCGAAAAAAAAAAAAAGAAAGAAATGACAAAAAAATTTGTCACAGATGAAAGAACAAGGTAAAAACCTATAAGACCAAATAAATGAAGACAAAATAGGCAACCTACCTGAAAAAGAATTCAGAGTAATGGTAGTAAAGATGATCCAAAATCTCAGAAACAGAATGGAGAAAATACAAGAAACATTTAACAAGGATCTACAAGAACTAAAGAGCAAATGAACCGTGATGAACAACAGAATTACTGAAATTAAAAATACTCTAGAAGGAATCAATAATAGAATAACTGAGGCAGAAGAACAGATAAAAGAGCTGGAAGATAAAATGGTGGAAATAACTGCCAGGGAGCAGAATAAAGAAAAAAGAATGAAAATAATTGAGGACAGTCTCAGAGACCTCTGGGACAACATTAAATGCACCAACATTCAAATTATAGGGGTCCCAGAAGAAGAGAAAAAGATAGGGTCTGAGAAAATATTTGAAGAGATTATAGTTGAAAACGTCCCTAACATGGGAAAGGAAATAGTCCATCAAGTCCAGGAAGCACAGAGAATACCATACAGGATAAACCCAAAGAGAAACACACTGAGACATGTATTAATCAAACTATCAAAAATTAAATACAAAGAAAAAATATTGAAATCAGTAAGGGAAAAGCAACAAATAACATACAAGGGAATCCCCATAAGGTTAACAGCTGACTTTTCAGCAGAATCTCTGCAAGCCAGAAGGGAGTGGCAGGACATATCTAAAGTGATGAAAGGGAAAAATGTACAACCAAGATTACTCTACCCAGCAAGGATCTCATTCAGATTCCACAGAGAAATCAAAACCTTTACAGATAAGCAAAAGTTAAGAGAATTCAGCACCAACAAACAAGCTATACAACAAATGCTAAGGAACTTCTCTAGGCAGGAAACACAAGAGAAGGAAGACTTACAATAACAAACCCAAAACAATTAAGAAAATGGTAATAGGAACATACATATCGATAACTACCCTAAATGTAAATGGATTAAATGCTCCAACCAAAAGACACAGACTGGCTGAATGGATACAAAAACAAGCCCCATACATATGCTGTCTACAAGAGACCCACTTCAGACCTAGGGACACATACAGATTGAAGTGAGGGGATGGAAAAAGATATTCCATGCAAATGGAACTCAAAAGAAAGCTGGAGTAGCAATTCTCATAACAGACAAAAGACTGTAAAATAAAAACTATTACAAGAGACAAAGAAGGACACTACATAATGATCAAGAGATCAATCCAAGAAGATATGACAATTGTAAATATTTATGCACCCAACATAGGAGCACCTCAATATATAAGGCAACTGCTAACAGACATAAAAGGGGAAATTGACAGAAACACAATCGTAGTAGGGGACTTTTTTTTTTTTAATAAATTTTATTTTTAAAAATTAAAAAAAAAATTTTATTTTTGGCTGTGTTGGGTCTAAGTTGCTGTGCAAGGGCTTTCTCCAGTTGCGGCGAGCAGGGGCCACTCTTCATCGCGGTGCGCGGGCCTCTCACTATCATGGCCTCTCTTGTTGCAGAGCACTGGCTCCAGAAGCGCAGGCTCAGCAGTTGTGGCTCACGGGCCCAGTTGCTCCGCGGCCTGTGCGATCTTCCCAGACCAGGGGTCGAACCCGTGTCCCCTGCATTGGCAGGCATATTCCCAACCACTGCGCCACCAGGGAAGCCCCATAGTAGGGGACTTTAACACCCTACCTACACCAATGGACAGATCATCCAAAATGAAAATAAATACACAAACACTAGCTTTAAATAACACATTAAACAAGATGGACTTAATTGATATTTATAAGACATGCCATCCAAAAACAACAGAATACTTTCTTCTCAAGTGCTCATGGAACATTCTCCAGGATACACCATATCCTGGATCACAAATCAAGCCTTGGTAAATTTAAGAAAACTGAAATCATATCAAGTATCTTTTCCGACCACAATGCTATGAGACTAGATATCAATTACAGGAAAAAAACTGTAAAAAGAAAAAAAAAAAATACAAACACATGGAGGCTAAACAATATGCTACTAAATAACCGAGATCACTGAAGAAATCAAAAAGGAAATCAAAACATACCTAGATACAAATGACAATGAAAACATGATGACCCAAAACCTATGGGATGCAGAAATGGCAGTTCTAAGAGGGAAGTTTAAAGCAATACAATCCTACCTCAAGACACAAGAAAAATCTCAAATAAACAACCTAACCGTACACCTAAAGCAATTAGAGAAAGAACAAAAAATCCCCCAAAGTTTGCCGAAGGAAAGAAATCATAAAGATAAGATCAGAAATAAATGAAAAAGAAATGAAAGAAAGAATAGCAAAGATCAATAAAACTAAAAGCTGGTTCTTCGAGAAGATAAACAAAACTGATAAACCATCAGCCAGAGTCACCAAGAAAAAAAGGGAGAAGACTCAAATCAACAGAATTAGAAATGAAAAAAAAGTAACAACTGACACTTCAGAAATACAAAGGATCATGAGAGATTACTACAAGCAACTCTATCCCAATAAAATGGACAACCTGGAAGAAATGGACAAATTCTTAGAAAAGCACAACCTTCTGAGACTGAACCAGGAAGAAACAGAAAACTTAAACAGACCAATCACAAGCACTGAAATTGAAAATGTGATTAAAAATCTTCCAACAAACAAAAGCCCAGGACCAGGGCTTCCCTGGTGGCGCAGTGGTTGAGAATCCGCCTGCCGATGCAGGGGACGCGGGTTCGTGCCCTGGTCCGGGAAGATCCCGCGTGCCGCGGAGCGGCTGGGCCCGTGAGCCATGGCCGCTGGGCCTGCGCGTCCGGAGCCTGTGCTCCGCAACGGGAGAGGCCACAGCAGTGAGAGGCCCGCATACCGCAAAAAAAAAAAAAAAAAAAAAAGCCCAGGACCAGATGGCTTCACAGGCGAATACTATCAAACATTTAGAGAAGAGCTAACATGTGTCCTTCTCAAACTCTTCAAAAATACAGCAGAGGGAGGAATACTTCCCAACTCATTCTATGAGGCCACCATCACCCTGATACCAAAACCAAAGATGTCACAAAAAAAGAAAACTACAGGCCAATATCTCTGATGAACATAGATGCAAAAATCCTCAACAAAATACTAGCAAACAGAATCCAGCAGCACATGAAAAGGATCATACACCATAATCAAGTGGGATTTATCCCAGGAATGCAAGGATTCTTCAATATATGCAAATCAGTCAATGTGAAACACCATATTTAAAAACTGAAGGATAAAAACCGTATGATAGGGCTTCCCTGGTGGCACAGTGGTTGAGAATCCGCCTGCCGATGCGGGGGACACGGGTTCGTGCCCCGGTCCGGGAAGATCCCACATGCCGTGGAGCGGCTGGGCCCGTGAGCCATGGCTGCTGAGCCTGCGCGTCCGGAGCCTGTGCTCCGCAAAGGGAGAGGCCACAGCAGTGAGAGGCCCGCGTACCGCAAAAAAACAAAACAAAACAAAACAAACAAACAAAAAAAACCGTATGATAATCTCAACAGACGCAGAAAAAGCTTTTGACAAAATGCAACACCCATTTATGATTAAAAACTCTCCAGAAAGCAGGCATAGAGGGAATCTACCTCAACATAATAAAGGCCATGTATGACAAACCCACAGCCAACATGGTTCTCAGTGGTGAAAAACTGAAACCATTTCCTCTAAGATCAGGAACAAGATAAGGGTGTCCACTATCACCACTATTATTCAACATAGTTTTGGAAGTCCTAGCCATGGCAATCAGAGAAGAAAAAGAAATAAAAGGAATACAAATTGGAAAAGAAGTAAAACTGTCACTGTTTGCAGATGACACGATACTATACATAGAGAATCCTAAAGATGCCATCAGAAAACTACTAGAGCTAATCAATGAATCTGGTAAAGTTGTAGGATATAAAATTAATGCACAGAAATCTCTTGCATTGCTATACACTAATGATGAAAAATCTGAAAGAGAAATTAAGGAAACACTCCCATTCACCATTACAACAAAAAGAATAAAATACTTAGGAATAAACCTTCCTAGGGAGACAAAAGAACTTTATGCAGAAAACTATAAGACACTGATGAAAGAAATTAAAGATGATACAAACAGATGGAGAGATATACTATGTTCTTGGATTGGAAGAATCAACATTGTGAAAATGACTATGCTACCCAAAGCAATCTACAAATTCAGTGCAATCCGTATCAAAGTACCAATGGCATTTTTCACAGAACTACAAAAAAAAGTTTCACAATTTGTATAGGAACACAAAAGACTCCAACCTATCTTGAAAAAGAAAAACGGAGCTGGAGGAATCAGACGCCCTGATTTCAGACTATACTACAAAGCTACAGTAATCAAGACAGTATGGTACTGGCACAAAAAGAGAAATACAGATCAATGGAACAGGATAGAAAGCCCAGAGATAAACCCATGCACATACAGTCACCTTATCTTTGATAAAGGAAGCAAGGGTACACAATGGAGAAAAGACAGTCTCTTCAATAAGTGGTGCTGGGAAAACTGGACAGCTACATGTAAAAGAATGTAATTAGAACACTCCCTAACACCATACACAAAAATAAACTCAAAATGGATTAAAGACCTAAATGTAAGGCCAGACACTATCAAACTCTTAGAGGAAAACACAGGCAAAACACTCTATGACATAAATCACAGCAAGATCCTTTTTGACCCACTTCCTAAAGAAATGGAAATAAAAACAAATATAAACAAATGGCACCTAAAAAAATTTAGAAGTTTTTGCACAGCAAAAGAAACCATTAACAAGACGAAAAGACAACCCTCAGAATGGGAGAAAATATTTGCAAAGGAATAAATGGACAAAGGATTAATCTCCAAAGTACATAAACAGCTCATGCAGCTCAATATTAAAAAACCAAACAACCCAATCCAAAAATGGGCAGAAGACCAAAATAGACATTCTTCCAAAGAAGACATACAGATAGCCAAGAAGCACATGAAAAACTGCTCAACATCACTAATTATTAGAGAAATGCAAATCATAACTACAGTGAGGTATCACCTCACACCAGTTAGAATGGGCATCATCAGAAAATCTACAAACAACAAATGCTGGAAAGGGTGTGGAGAAAAGGGAACCCTCTTGCACTGTTGGTGGGAATGTAAACTGATACAGCCACTATGGAGAACAGTATGGAGGTTCCTTTAAAAACTAATAGAATTACCATATGACCCAGCAATCCCACTACCGGGCGTATACCCAGAGAAAACCATAATTCAAAAAGAGTCATGTAGCACAATGTTCATTTCAGCTGTATTTACAATAGCCAGGTGATGGAAGCAACCTAAATGCCCATTGACAGATGAATGGATAAAGATGTGGTACATATATACAATGGAATACTACTCAGCCATAAAAAGAAATGAAATTGGGTCATTTTTAGAGACCTGGATGAATCTAGACACTGTCATACAGAGTGAAGTAAGTCAGAAAGAGAAAAACAAATACCGTATGCTAACACATATATATGGAATCTAAAAAAAAAAAAAAATGATTCTGAAGAATCTAGGGGCAGGACAGGAATAAAGACACAGACGCAGAGAATGGACTTGAGGACACGGGGATGGGGAAGGGTAAGCTGGGACGAAGTGAGAGAGTGGCATGGACATATATACGATACCAAATGTAAAATAGATAGCTAGTGGGAAGCAGCCGCATAGCACAGGGAGATCAGCTCGTTTGTAACCACCTAGAGGGGTGGAATAGGGAGGGTGGTAGGGAGACGCAAGACGGAGGGGATATGGGGATATATGTGTACGTATAGCTGATTCACTTTGTTGTACAGCAGAAACTAACAGAACACTGTAAAGCAATTATATTCCAATAAAGATGTTAAAAAAGTAATAAAAGCAAACAACAGCTGGCAAACCAGGGCACTAGCCCAGGTCCTGCTGCCCAAGCAGGTAACTCTGGCCCAGTCCATGAGCTCTTCTGGGCCTTCAATTCATAGAAAGGCGCTTTTCAGCCAGGCACTGGGTAGTCAAAGGCCCTGGGGGAGGAACGCCATGGCTGAGGTCAAGCTTGGGCGGCACAAGAATCAGCTGGAGGTCTTCTTAACTGCAGAACCCAACCCAGGCCCCACCAGAGAGGCTCTGATTCAGCCAGTCAGAGGTGGGCCCTGAAATCTACATTGTAACAAGCAACCAGGTAATTGATACAGTCACTGGGATGACAAACTCAGCTCTAAACAAAGGCTGAGAAGCTCTTCCTTCAGATGAGCCTTCAGGCTTCTGCCTCCCCAACACGCCCAAGGCCTCCTTCATGACCTAGCAGTCTTCTGTTATGTCCACTGGAAGACAGGACTTTCCTGGGGATTCAACCCCCAGCTCAGGGGCACTGAGAGCAAGTCATCAGTTGAATATTTATTAACATGTCAGGAAGGGTCCTAGTCCTTTAACATACAGCATTATGTTAAACTCTCCCAGAAAGAGGTTAATATTCTCCTTTTACAATTTGGATGCCACAGCTCATGGAGGTTGCCCAGGAAGAGACAGAGCTGGGATGGGGTGACGACTAGTTTTAGGTGTCAGCGTGGCCAGGCTATCGTACCTAGAAGTCAATCAAACAGTAACCTAGGTGTTGCTGTGAAGGTATTTTGTAGATGTGGCTAACAGCTGCAACCAACCAGGTGACTTTCAGTAAAAGAGATTAACTTCTGTAATGTGAGTGGGCCTTATCTCATCCAATCAGTTGAAAGAAAGCCTTTAAGGGCAAAAGTGAGGTTTCCCTGAGGAAGAAATTCTGCCTCAAGCCTGCAGCATTAGCTCCTGCTGGTGGTTTCCAGCTGCCCTAGAGTCTGGATGTGTCCAGCCTCCACAAATACGCTAGCCAATTCCTTGAAATAAGTCTCTTAAACACACACACACACACACTCTCTCTCACTCTCACTCTCTCTCTCTCTCTCTCTCTCTCTCTCTCTCTCTCTCTCTCTCTCTCTCTGTGTGTGTCTCTCTCTGTCTCTCTCTCTCTCCCTCCCTCTCCCCCTCTCCCCCTCTCTCTCCCTCTCTCTCATACTGGCTATGTTCTCTAGAGAACACTGGCTGATGCCAAGGGGAACCCAGGTGCACCCAATCTCCAAAGGCTGTGCCTTGCTTCTAGCCACTGCCCATACTCTGCCAACCACCACCTGCAGCTCAACCAAAAACCAGCCAGCTATGTACCTGAGCCTCAGCCTGCTCCAACTCTCCAGAAGTGTATTTGAATATTAATGCAGATCCTTAACTAGATTTTGAGAATAAATTATTCATATCGAAAGGCTGCCACAAATGGGAGAAGCTTGTTTTTACGTTTTAAGTTTTGTAGTGGGTGGGAGGGAGGTATGGTTTACTCAGTGCTTAAGAACAGTGACCTGTGTATTCTGGGCAAGGTCACTAACTTGCTATACCACTTTAGGCAATCCTGAGTTTCACCACCTGATTAATTATGATGCCAACCCGCAAGTCTGCTTGCCACTGCCTCATCCACTCAAATTGGCATTAAGTGGTCAGATGGCCCATCAGGATTTCGGATATGACCTACTTTTCGGTTGGGACTCTGGCCTTGAAGGTCCCAAGACATATTCAAGCTCACAGCATCTTGAAGTTCTGCAGAGCCAACGTGGAGAATGGATGAGGAGCGCTCAACAGACACTGGCTGAACTGGCCTCTGCTCCCAACCCCGTCCCTGGGCGCCACTTGCAGGTTAAAAGCAAAGATCCAGTTTCCACACTCAAGACACTGCGGTTCAAAGTAGAGGATGCAAGTCCCACAGAAGAAATATCACAAAGTGCAATAGGGCTCAAAGGAAAGAACAGGAAATGCTTGTAGATGAGGTGACAGTGGAGAGAAGTCAGAATTTAACAGGAAAAGACTTGAGAGGAATGAAAGGAGGCATTCTGGGCAAAGGCAACAAAGTAAAAGGCAGGAAAGCACTGGGCTGCCTGGGGAAAAGGAAGGGAGAAAGTTATAGCAGGAAAGTAGGCTACAGGTGGAGGACCAGAGGTAGATGAGCTCAGCTAGGGGAGCCACACTGGCCAAACAGGGAGCCTTGAATGACAAAATATCAAATTGGTAGGTAGTGAGGAGCTAGTGGAAGCTCCCCAGATGAAAATGGTAAGGACCAAGGCATGCTTTGGAAACCTGCACGTGGCAACGGAACGCACAGGCATAAGTTGGGAAGGGGCACCGCTGAATTAACAGCGGCTGCTAACATTATCGAGGGCTTACCATGTACCAACCCTGTTGAACCTGCGTGATCTCTTTTAACCCTCACAACAGCTCCTGAAGGTACTCTTACCATCCCATTTTACAGATATGAGAACCAAGGCACGGGGAGGTCAAGAACTGTGCTCTGGGTCATATGACGAGGCAGCGGTGAGCTGAGACCTACAGCTACCCAAGCTGGTCCTACTCCAGGCCCGGCACACTGACCACTAGACGTCTGCCTGGGTCTGCTCGCCGGTGCACATTCTGAGTTGAGCTGAGAAGTAGCGGGGAGCAAAGAGGAGACACATACACCGCAGAGATGACCTCTCTGTAACCTACCACTTCAGGTGAAGGGGGCTGACTGGAAGAAGTCTGGAATAAGGTTCCTGGGGGTTGTGGCACATCGAGCCAGCAAAAAACCCCAATTTTCTCATGAACTTATACCAAGTCCTTCTGCAAATGCCACTACGCATAGCCTAGCTGCTTCCAGGACAGCTGACTTAGTTTTCAACAACTGGAGCACACTTGATAAGCAAGCTAAACACCCCAAGAGGTGCCAGGAAAGAGAGATGGTGACTGCATAACAGATTGGATTGAGTCCCTTGAAATTCATATGTTGAAGTCATAGCCCTCAGTACCCCAGAATGTGACCTTATTTGGAAACTGGGTCGTTGCTGACGTGATTAGTTAGGATGAGTAGGGTAGGCCCCTAATCCTATATGACCGGTGTCCTATAAAGAGGGAAATCTGGCTACAGACATGCGTACAGGGACAATGCCATGTGCAGACGGCAGAGACTGGGGTGATGCAGTAGAAACCAAGCGTTGCCAAAGATTGCCAGCAAACTACCAGAAGCTAGGAGCGAAGGAACCCTGCTGAGACCTTAGCTCCAACTTTTTGCCCCCAGAACTTTGAGACAACATATTTCTGTTGTTTAAGCCACCTGGTTTGTGGTACTTTGTCGCAGCAGCCCTAGGACACTTATGCAGTGACCCATGCCATTCTTTCCAATAAGAAGACCATAGGTGCATCTTCACTGCATATTTTAGTAAGTAAAACAAAGTCTATTGTGAAACCTTGTACTGCAACGATGTAATTACATATAAGACTATCTCTGTACCATGGCTGTGAGCTGAAAACTGGCAAGTGTTTTTTTTGGTGGTACGCGGGCCTGTCACTGCCGTGGCCTCTCCCGTTGCGGAGCACAGGCTCCGGACGCACAGGCCCAGCGGCCATGGCTCACGGACCCAGCCGCTCCGCGGCACGTGGGATCCTCCCGGACCGGGGCACGAACCCATATCCCCTGCATCGGCGGCGGACTCTCAACCACTGCGCCACCAGGGAAGCCCTGGCAAGTGTTTGATATTTCATCTATCTCCAATTGCCCGGGCATCAGGGACTATCTTTGATTTTGAAACAAAAAACAACTTTTACTTTATCAATCAAGGACCTTCTTTCCCTTCCCTTTACTTTTAGAAGCAAATATTGACTGTATCAGATTCTTCCTGTGACCTGAAGAAACCAAGTCCAAAGGACAGTAAATCTGAGGTCCTGCTGTACCCCTCTCCCAGCAGAGGGTCCCCGTCTGTCCCAGGGCATGAAACCACATCAAGATGACCACAACCCCTCTCAGTTTTAAAGTGGCAACAGATGCTGGCTTTTAGCAGTCACCCCATCTTCAAATATGCTCACACACACAATTCTGCAACAACTGTTCATTACTTTGTTTAACCCATGCAAGACTTTGAAGAACATGCGCTTCATGGGTTGGGAGTGAATGGCTGTGGTTAAGAAGGGAAGCTTGTCTACCCTGGGGAATTCCACATACTGTTTGCAGCTAATGATTAGCCCCACTAAGAAGTGAAACCAAAGCAGTACTTCTTTTGATACTTGGAAAATCCCCTACTCCAAAATATTTTTGCACATGTACAAAAATTATGGAAAGTTACACTATAAAACTGGAATCTCCTACAACTCAAATGTAAGCCACCAGAATTATCTATTTTAAAACAAAACAAACCTATGATGTTCCTATGGGGCACAGCACTCACTCTCTTCGAAGTTAACATTTATTGAGCATTTAAGACAGGACAGGCACAGTTCTAAGCCTGTTGTATGGAATGAATTGTTTAATTCTCACAACAACTCCCTGTGGCAGGCACATTATTCCCATTGTGCAGGTGGGATTGAAGCACAGACTGGTTAAGAAATGGCCCGAGGTCACACAGCAATGCGTGGTAGAGCTGGGATCCCAAACCAGGCAGTCTGGCTCCAACACACCCCACCCCTTAACAGACAAACAACCAAGCCAGACATATAGACAAACAAGACAAAAGGGAATAATGTGAGTGGGGACAGGTTAAAGAGGGTGGGTTGAGGATGGGAGCAAAAGAAGAGAACAATTACATCCCAGGCACTGGGCTGGCACTTCACACGTGCTTTTCCTACTTAACTGGCACAACACCCTTGAGGGTAAGCATTACTTTCCCACTCAGCAGATGACTTGGGGAGATTAAAGTAACCTATATGAGGGCAGATTATTATGTGATGCCCCAACATGCAGCTTTGCTGACTGCAAAAACCAGTGCTGTTTTTTCAGCTCATTTTCTCCAGAGTCATGGTTTCAAATTGTAACTTTGGCATTATGGATGGTACAATCTGCTTTTCAAAGTCAATCCAGCATTGGAGAGCAGTGGTGCTGGGGTCAGGAGTGGGGTGCATTGCCCCATTCCAGTTGCAAGCCTGCACAGAAAACCTGAGTACAGCGTAGATGCTTAATGTGCCAGCCGGGGAGTCAGGAAGCTCAGGGTCTAGACCCACTTCTGGCACTCATTAACTGTGTTGGTTTAGCCAAGCCACCAATCCTCGCTGGGCCTCTATTTTCCTTAAATACAAATTGGATATAAGGATGCCTGGCCTGTAGACCTCATAAGGGCATGTAACAGGTGTTACCAATAAGGTGAATTGGCTGTGAAAACTGTAAGGTGCTCGACAGCTGATCATCGTCAGAATGAATTAAATCAGGTCATCCCAGCAGCTACCACGGTCCAGCAGGTCCACACATGCCAGCTGGGGAAGGCAACACCAGAGGAATGGCCCGGTGTGAACCTCACCCTCTCCCCTAGGAAATCTGGGCTCAGGGCATCCAAGGTCTGGCTGGGCCTAGGTCCTCAGAGCTTCCCCCAAGGCAGGCTTGTTGGTCTAACTAGGTATCAACCAGGAGAGGCTGGGCCGGGGAGGGAAGTCCTTGAAGAGCGAACAGCCTCATCTCCCTCCCTGCACATTTTGCAGGCGGGCTGGCATTCAGCTATGATAAGGGCAGGGTGCCACCTGGGCCGGCAGCCCGCACTGGCTTTCATCCATGTATGTCGCAGGATCGGGAAAGGTAGCAGTGCAGCGTTTACCACTCCTGCAGGGGCAGGGGATTCAGGTGAGACCACCCGACAGGGTAGAGAGAGACTGGACGAGTGAGCTGAAAGAATCTTCCCCTCCCGGTGTTCTGAACAGACAGGAGCCCACCGAGACTCTCACCAACCCCCTCGCCATTAGTTCCGGCCCCAGGAAGAGGAAGGGATCAGATCTGCATAACACTGAATCACCCAGCACTT